>NC_060208.1:140870000-141122500 GCF_021130785.1 Homalodisca vitripennis
TCTCTACAACTCGCTTTCTCTAATGCGGACTGTGATATTAGCAAATAACACACACAACGGTGACAAATTGCTTTTTGCGTGGACATTTATCTCACACAAAAGCATGCACACACGTCTGATTCACTGTGTTTTCTGATATTAGCAAGCTGCACACACAACTGTGACACATCGTTTCTGTAAGGACATGTATTACAACTGGGATAGTAGAGACGACTGCATGACTCTCTAATGTAGATTTTGGTGATTATTAGAGTTTCTTTTTTGGAATCTTAATGCTCTTTGAAACTCAGTGTTTGCTCACGCTCCCCAAAGAACCACTCCGTAGGCAAGATGGGGTAAATAAAGCCGTAATACGCCGTACCTGACTCGGGCAGTATTAGGCTAAAATCTCAAAAGAAAAATGCCTGAGCAGAGTTTGACGCAAACATGGTCGATATGACCATTCCAAGTCAGCCCTCGATCAAGGAGCATTCCTAGAACTTTAAAAAAACTGAAGTCTTCCACTTAAACTCCGCCAAAAAGATGGCAGGCCCACACTAGTTGACCGCAGTGCGCAAGATAAAATTTAAAACATGGGTTTTTTAAAATTTTTGTTGTCAGAATGAGGTTGTAGAACTATTGGACACAGTTGTTGATGTTAAAAAAAGTCTATTGTCCCAAAAATTAACTTTAAATCCATTGAAAAAGAGATTCGTATCATCGGTAAACTGCACAAATTGCCCATGCAAAAACGATGATTTTATATTGTTGACGTAAAGCAGGAAAATCGGAGGACTGAAGATAGACCCATTCAGGCCTTTAAAGCTGAGTTCTATGGGTTTGGATGATTTATTTGATACCTTGAAAACAAGATCTCTATGTTACTTAGGAACGAGCTAAGCCATTTAAGAGGCATGCCTCGAATGCTGTGGGACTTAAGTTTGTCAAGCAATGTACCATGTTCAAAGCAGTCGAATGCTATTTAAGAACACACTTTTTATGTGGTTTCGACATTCAATCCCTTCTACAGTCATATCGACAAGACTCACAACTGCATCTGTTGCGATTTACCCTCTAGGAAAATAAACTTTTCACTTGACAGTTGATCGCATTTGTCAAAAAAGTGAAGCATATTTATAAGAAAAAACTTTTCAAAAGTTTTCCTCAAAACTGGAAACATTGAGGCACGCGGATAGTTAGTAACTGAAGCTGGGTTATTCTTCTTGAAAATTGAAATAGCCTTAGCAATTTTCAGGAGAGAAAGAAACACTCCTGTTTTGAATGAATAGTTTATTAATTAAAGTAATGGTCTCACTAAGTACTTGCAGAATTTTTATGAGCTGTGGGGACATTAAATTTATGGTGTTTCATTTCTTGCCTGGAAGCTGCTGATGTTTTAGCCGAGGTCCTTGCCCACCAGCAACGAATGAGAAAAATTTGTTGATCTGATAGGCAATCTCCGTTTGAACCAACACAAGCATAGACCCTATTTTAATTTAGACTGATGCTTTGAGCTATTGGTTTACTGTTAATGACGCCCCAAGTTGTTATGAAACATTGTGGAGGAGTGAATTTATTTTGAGACATTATATGCTTTTGTAGCTTGGATAACTTTCCGGTATGTTTTTTTATAATTCTTAAAGTAAATTTTAAATTGTTTATTTAAAACTTTTATGCAAGTTTTAGAAAAAAAATCTCTCTAGAAACAAAATGCTCCATGTGATCTAATTGTTTTCGCAAACATTAATGGTTTAATTAAGGCAGCAAATGTTAATATGGAAATTTATAGTGTCGCTAAACAATGTAAACTGCTCCTCTTCGAGTTGAAAAAAAAATTATAAATTCCATCTTTCTTTAAGAGAGCGATATTTTCTGGCCTTATGTCTTTTACTGGTTGCTTAGTTAAGGGCTAAAAACTCCCTTTTGAGTTGTACCTCAATAATGACAGTTTCTTGGCCATAGTGGTCTGATACATCTGTATTCACTATAGACACCGCTACACTTAAGTAGTTGGTGATGATGTTGTCGATACCAAATTTTGATATAGCCATCAGATCAAATGACCTTAGTAAATCGCGTAATCGAATTCTGAAGTGTTGAATGTTGTCCAAAGCGTCAATATTAAATTCACCCATTACGGCAAATTTCTGACGTTGGTTAGTCGTTAGTCTGGCATGTCAATTAATTATTTTTCAAATTAATAAAAAATATGTCTAAATTTTCACTAGAGGATCTAAATATTCCAATCAAGACTAATTTTCATTGATTCGTTTGATCCAGACTGCTTCGCAATCTGTTTAGATTGATTTGCTAGATCGGAAAAGGGTTAAACAAGAAATGTTGTTTTAGAAAAATGCTAACTCTTCCTCCTCTGAGTGAGTTCCACAAGACGCGGAAGCCGATTTGTAGTTTGGAATTTTGCGTAATGCGATGTTCTTCATGTTGAAACTGCTTTCGTTTACTGCAAATAGATCGGTTTTTTAAATCCTAGAACATAATATTTGATACAGATTGTTTGTTGCAAATTGAGAATTTTGATGAAGCAGTCTTACTTTGCTTATCTTTGACTGTTTGTTAGTTTTTATTGGGTTTTGCATGTCAATGAGTTCCACTGTTCTACTCAGTCTTGCAGACAGAAAATTAGAAATAATTGTTTAGCCCCTTAAGTAGTTTGCTGATGCTCAGCCAATAAACACATTTTTTAACACAGATTCTGTATGGGGCGCCATTTTATTGCAAGGAATGTATAATACCTGCACATTGTTTACTGTAACATATATCAATGACCTACAGGTTCTGTATGGGGATTATTTCTTATCAAGGGTTGTTGAAAAGGCTGACACATAGAATCTGCATGGACGTCACCGTCACTCATCAGAGATTGGAATAGGTCGGTAAACTCATCTTGTAGTCCAAACACGCCAAACATTCACACTGGCTTTTCGCATGTGGTATCAACACGAAGCACACATTAGGTGATACCGATATATCTGCATTATAGTGTACTGTGATATGAGAATTAACAAGCACAACAATTATATGAAGTTTCTTTATTAATATTTTGTGATACATGTCGAGCTGTTTTTTTCTGTATTGTAAGTTATGATACAGGTTTTTTTTAAACTAGCTGTTACCCTTGGCGTCAAAGCAATTTTCAAAACCGAAGTTCTAGTACTATTTAGTAAAAACATTTACGATATAATACGACTGAGTACTATGCTTAGATTTGCTCAAAAACATTAAGATATATATTTTTGGCCGAACGTTACCGAAGCTTATCATTTTAGGATGTGAAGTATGGTAATCCCGTCTGCCTACCTTTCTGTTAGTCTGTCGATTTATCTTTCCGATATCCGAGAGTATATTAGTGTCAATACATAACGTCGGTTAGTAAATGGTATTTTTACCATTATTTATACCATTTACAAAAACCTCTCTAAGATAGGTTTATCTTTGAATAATAAACGCTTGTACTCGTTTAACAATAAAAAATTGCAGGTTCAAGATAATTTTTCCAACCAACGCTAATAATAAAAATATATATGGCATCTAAATAAATAGGCCGTGTGTTTTATAATAATTAAAATGTATTATATTTTTTAGTGCGTGTATCACACAACATCTATTAAACAATTTGGAAGTAATGTCTCTAAATGTTTGTATAAGCATTCTATATGTGAATTAAAAGCGCAAGCCTAGTCTGAGGCATTCATCAGCTTTCCAAGCAATTAGTAAGTAGAAGATTAATATATTTTTAAACGTGTTAAGGAGTTAGGAAGGCCTTTTTAAAGTATTATATTCAGAAATAATGATGTTTTATTTGTATATACGTTTCCATTATGTATAGTACAATTTACGTACTCTTTTTTTAAATTTAATAACGCAATACAAAGAGAACATTGCATTTACTTTCAGCCCCAGGCCTGCGTAAGCCTGACCAATGACGTCATAATTCACGTGATATCTTCTCTCCGTCTGGCTGTGCTTGGTTTGTCAGTTTTAATAGTTTTATATGATACAACAGCATTTGTTTAATTAGGTAATCTACAATATTTCAGATTAGACATAATACAAAATTAAATATAGTCTTTTAAGTTACTGAAATAAACAGTTTGATAAATTACACTCGAAAAGTTATATTTGACCTTTTATTAAGATAAAAATAATGTACACACACAAATATTCTCACTTGTATCAGTGAGCAAACATCTATATTTTTTATCACAGAAACATTAAATGCAAATTTTGCAAAGTTATGAATCTGCCAACGTGCTCTTAGTGGGAAGTGGAATATTAAATCTCAGGATGTTTATGCCAGCAGCGTACCCAAAAAATAATAAAAATATCTATCGACAAATATGACGATTCCTCTGTTAATGTTGTAAATCCAATATTAAAAAATAAATCTATTGAACAGCAAATGTTTAAGGGGGAAGCACTCGAATGTTTGATAGAAAAATATTTTTATATAAAATGTATGGGGAATCTTTGAGAGGTCACAAAAATATATATTTTTATTACAATATGGCGAATTATATAAATTTAAAAAATAAAATAATTTTGACGTGACAACGTCTTAAATTAGGTTGCGGCTCGGAGTCACTCATGAAAAAGTGTAACGCCCGGTAACGTTACGATGCCCGTCCAGTGGGTCCGCCGCACGAGATCCGCACGGGATAAAGCAGATAACTGTTGGTCCGCACGGATAAAGCAGATAACTATGTTTATTCGTGAAAATGTGGAGTGCTTAGATTCGTCATTTACAACAACTACAACAATAAAGGTAAATAATTGTACACTGATATTTCATTATCGTAAACTATGATTGATTGATTAATTGTTAGATTGACACAAAAGTTGAGAAACTGAGTTAATAGGTTATGTCATACTATTGACAAATGTTGATAGTGTTAAGTAAATTATTAGTTTAAATCACTCTGCAATCAATCGTAATTCAGTCGATTGAGAAGAAACAGCGCGTATTGCTAGTCAAACATTTAAAATAACAAATTATAACCTCTAACCAGTCATAACAGTGCGACCAAACAAACGAACTAAACCGACCAATCACCACGCGCGGAGTTAGAATTTAACTGTGTTTAGCAAAAATTTCAAATTCCAATTTTAGTAAATGTTTTATTCAACTTTACCATTTACAATAACAAATTTTAATTAATTTCAAATTATGTACAATGTTTTAGTAAACAAAATATATTTCTATAGTTAAAATTTGTGCAATTCTTATTTTCATTCAATTCCTTGTTCCTATTGTGCAATTTAATAATATTCATATCAATAAATATTCTACCGAGAAAAAGACGTTGTCACGTAAAATCTTCGCCCGTAAAACCGACTTTACAGGCAACCATATATTTTTTTTTTTTAATTAATTATGCCTAAATAAAGATGATGAATATGCATAGGAGTTAATTCTTTTCTTTGTTTACATGAGGTATAACTTCAGGAACTACTTTATTTAAATATTATCACCTAGAGAAAATACTTTTCTTATCTTATAAATTATTAACTTAGTAAATAACATATATTTTGGCAAATTAAATGTTTATTACATAAAACATAACGTTCCCTTTCATTGTATCTCATGTATGTTGTAAAAAAAGTTCACATCTTTATAACAATTCCTTATCTTTTTATTTATAACACGATGCTGATATCTAAATTTACGAAAGAGTTTAGCACTGTTTTTACTCTTATAACGTTCAATAAGTAACCTCCACAAATAGTGTCTCCACTGCATGCTGAAAATCACAACCACGAAAACCACGAAATGTTGATCCTGAAGTGTTTCTATCACGAGATCCTGGTCATTATACTTAGTTATTGCATGTATAGTGATTGTGAAGAGTAGTACACGTATGGTGATTGTATAGTACATTCTTAAGGTAAGTTTTAGTATTATCCTCTGTTTAGTAGAAAACCACTATTTATTCATATTTGTTGCTATAAGATTTCAAACAGTGAGTAGTGATTAATATAATGATTTTATATTCATGAGCCACCAAAAAGCCTAGCATGGCCATATATTACAGAACGTACGTATAAATAATGTAATAATTAATTGAATTAAATAGAATCGTAGGTATGGCTAAAATACTAACAGTTTCATAGGAATGAGACTAGTCGGAGACTTGAGCAAGACTAAATCCAACCAAAACTAAAAAAAATTAAAAGTTTTTTTAATATTTAATAATAATTTTGTTTTTAAAACTGCGACCTTACGAAAAAATCTAACTACATTTTATACTGTACGTAAGACATTTAAATAAGTTTTATATCAGTTTTATCAAACATTAAAGATACTTCTTAATGGGTTCACAATCAATCATAAACCATACATTCATGTTATTATGAAACATAAAACACATGTAATGTTCTCGAAGTTTCATAACTAGTATAACAAATTTATTAGCTTGATTGTTTTAGACTTCAGCATATTTATATCACCAAAAGACTCTACAAGGAAAGTTATTACAAGGCATAGCTCTTGGGTTAGAGAGCTCTATTAATTAACTGTCAACACGTTATTAGGAGCCTTACAGCGCAAGTTTGTATTGGTAACCTGAGGGGTACAACGCTGACTCTAACAACCTGAGAATTACATTTCACGGAACGGTGGCTAAATCAAATAAGCACTGACTGGTAAATGTATCGCCGTTGACGAACTAAAGATGTTTTATTCGTTGTTTACACTTACTTCTCTTTACATTGTAGTTGGTTTAAAATATACTGTCTGTGTTAGTTTAAAATACTAGTCTTGTCAGTTTGTAATGACTTAAATAAAACATTTTACAGTCTTTATTACATACATGTAAATAATATATCTTTTCAACTTCAAAGCATAAATATTTCGTCACTTTTCAGTGACAACAACAAAAGCTTATTTAATGAACATAAAAATAAATAGAAAAAATATAAAGTTATAAACACATTGCAAACAGTATCATGTAGTTGCCTAACAGATAAAAAAACACCATGAAGGAATAAAAAGGTTTTACAACGTTTTAAATAACTTTGCTTCATATATAGGCCCACTGGTGATTTTGTATAAAGATATTTTATATATGTGCCTAGATATTTTTTGTTGTTTAATTTATATTTTTATAATTTTCCAGTCATCATGAGATGAGAAACCTTTTCATTGATCTGCATAGCCTGTGTAGACACGGGTCTAAGTATACTTTGATGTCGGACACTAGTACGATGATAGTGCATCCTTAGCATAAATGATGTTAACGTTTCTCCAGTAAAGTCTTCTGAGTAATGTTTTATAATAATTTGTGAACTACATTTTCGCTATTACACTTAATATGCTCAGAATTAGAATATTTTCCATTACAATAATACTGCTTTTGTAACGGTTTGTAGTTTACATCATTTTTGCATATTCCACCGTGTAGTTTATTGCATAGATGGCATATTTGTGCTCAACATTTTGATTGTTATCGTAATAGTTTGGATATATTACTACTTATGATCACAATGTAATCCCTCATGTTTATGATTAAATACAGCCTTACACACTAATGGAACTTCACCCACTGAAACAGTCATCCTCGTTAGTAAAATAAACGTATTTACTCATATCTACATTTTACCCCACACATTTACAACATTCCACATTTTTAGCTATCGGGCTAATGGCTTCTGTCTTATTTATTATTTACGTATATACATGATGATTGTAAATACGATGTGGGTCGTAGCCTCAAGAAGGATTGCAAAAAGATTTCCAAATTGCATCATGTTGCTGATTGATTAGTAAGATATCTACTTATTGCTGTATATTTTTAAATGGTTGGCCAATTATCATCCAGTTTTGCCCTAAGGTCGCAATGTACCCGTCGTTTAAGTATCAAATGAAATCCTACCACGCGTATAGTTTCAGAAGTAAGTGAAACCAACTAATCAGGATACTGTTCATTGCTTGAAAGAATTAGTTTTATTATTGTTCTGAAAGCCTAATCCCAGTTCCCTTTCTAAATATAGTAAAGGACACGAATAGTGAACGTACTTAGAAATATTTATTATTTGACTTGAAATTTTTAAAACGTATAACTTTGTTTTCAAAAATAATCTTAGTTTATAAATTTATATACAAATTGTAAGAGTTAAATTTTATACCCCGTTTTTTTTTCTTAAATGAGAAAACCTTTATTTTGACAAGTGGATGTGTCGATTTATTTTCGTCAATAGTCGTCGTCGTCGTCATTCCATTAGAAGGAGTTGATTTGAGGTTAGGGGACCTCTCTACTTGGGGCAGTGCAGTTAGCCGAAGCTCCGATGCGGCCGCTGCAGCGTCTGCCGACGACTGACGAAAACGTATTTCTGCGTATGACCGGCTGGCGGTCTACTTATACAGCCGGCCCGACAAGAGACAGAGAGTTTGCTTGCTTACGTCGTTGTGTGCAGTCGAGTCGAGGAGAGGAGCCCGGTATCATAGAATACGCAGTCGCCATATATAATCTATTTGGTGAGTCACCACGATTTGTAATCGTTAAGTAAATTTAATAATTCGGTGCGTAGAAGACCAGCTTATAGGTTATCGCGTTTAGTGATAGTAGTGTATCTATTAAATATAGGTTCTACTACCTATCACTACCTTTCCTAGTTTGCAAACGCATATTTTGCATCTTATAAGCCGCATAGCCTTGTGATCCTATTCCTAAAATTAATAACTCGGTGCGTAGGATAAGGTTAGCAGCAGCTTATAGGTTATCGCGGTTAGTGACAGTAGTGTATCTATTAAACATAGGATCTACTACCCATCACTACCTTTCCTAGTTTGCAAACGTATATTTTGCATCCTATAAGCCGTATAAGCTTGTTATCCTATTCTTAAAATTATTAGTTTGGTGCATAAGATAGGTTAGGCGTAGCTACATGGTCCATCTACTAGATATAGCCTTTATAAACCTTTCTATAGCTCACATTCATATGTTTTGCATACTGTAAGTCGTGTAGGCCTAATAGCCGAAGCTTAAAGTTATTAATCGACGCCAGGATAGGCCAGGAATTTAATTAGGCTATCTAGGTGGCAGCATTGTTTACAAATATATTAGTCATTGGCTTAACAACAGACACTGAAGGAACAATACAGACGATACAGGGACCGGTTCGAGTCTACGGCTGTGGAATAAAGATCTCGCGGACCACTCATATTAAAAACTTGTTGTCTCTCACGCACAAATAATTGCGGAATAGTCGTCGTTACGATAGAATTTATTTCTAAACGTCGTATTTTAGAACGGGGCATTGACAGTGCTAATCAACAATTACTTACGTAAAATCGCGGAAATATAGAACAGAAAACTGTGATGATATCGTTCCATTGAAGAGTGCGAATAACTAAATTCGCTCTGAACGAGTCTGAGTTCTTCTGTTCACTTAAGTTTAACCTTGCGTATCATCTCGATCTCTACCAGCGTACGGTGAGGGCGCGGGTAAGATAAAAGTTAGTTCTTTATCTAAGGCGATACCACAAGCCTGGAATAGAACCCAGCACGACTGCAACTATCAGGGCAGACGATATAAAATGCGATTTTACAGAAAGACCTCAAAAAATTACGAGAGATAATTAAAACCAACCAATACGTTAAAACTAAAGGATACTTTGTTATTCAATTACTGGACAACTAATCCAAGATAATCCTTTTACTTTCTATAAAATATACCTATTCATCATACAAGACTTCAAAACAGTTGTTTATAATTTAATTGTATATTGTAAATAGTTATCACAAGCTTTTTAATGAAACAAATATATTTTATTTCTTTGCTATTCTTTTTGATATTCTGGTGTAAAACTTATAATTATTTAATACAGTTATTATTTGAATTTAAATATTAAAACGGGTCGTAACCTAAGAAATATTAAGTATAAAATATATCGTAAATCCTATAGATACATACAATATAAACCTAATTTTGTTTTTGAATTTTAAATAAACATATTATCCTCATATCTACATTATATCTTGCAGTAGCATAAAAAAACTTTAACACCTTAACCGTTAAATAAGATGAAACAACACCAATACAATGAGCAAGTAGTGTCAACCACAATGAGAATCACTAATGTATGAATCAATTTTTTTATTAATCGGCAGTTAGCAATGAGTTGAGTATGCTATAGTACGGCACTTCATATAGATATTAAGTTACAAGTTCACAAGACCACAGTTAATTAGTTTTGACTCTCAAGTGTGACATAGACGGTATTATGGATAAAACTGGTCTACATTTTAAATTAATAATAAGTAGTTTAAGAATTAAATAAAAAAATGTGTTTACTTTATAAAAAATTCTACTATTTTAGAAAATGTATAAGTTATAACTAGTGTTCTTAATCCCACTTTGTTTTATAGATATCTAGGTCTGCATTGCAGAGAAGGTGACGGACAATGATATGAAGTGCTATTTTCAGGAAGCGCATGCGGAGAGGCGCAATTCTGGGAGCGGGAAGGCCATTTTTTTAATTTTTACAAATTCACTTTAATTTTGTTATTGTTCCTTGGAATGTATTCTTTAAGAAAATATAAGGTTCAATGTCGTGGGATGATTATTTAGCTTACTATAAATATTTTTGTAAGCCATGTCACGTCAAATTTTTTACCCTTTGCGCGTGGGCGTGCGCTTATGAACTAAGCTTACATTCATATAGTATACCTTGCAAGTAACTTTCAGTGTGTGTCATGTTATTTTAGTACACCAAAGGCCAAATAAAAGAGTGTTTCGGCAATGAGCTGACAGTAAACCAACAAAGTGAAGTGTATTGGTTTTCTGTTTTGTTATAGTTTCAATCTTTGTTTACAAATATTGTTTTCTCAACAGTTTTTATACTGAGATCCGAGATAGTTATTTTATTTTGCAGTGGAGTGTTGTGATAATTTGTGTGAAGTGAAAATGCCGAGAAGAGTGTCGTTCAAAACAAAGCCTAAACCCAAATACAGAGGGAATCAGTTTACAAGTGCTGAACATAACCCTAAACCAAGGCCAATTGATAAATCTGCCACCAAATTCCCAAGTTCTTCATCCAAGAAATTATCAAGGCCTATTAGTGAGTCTGTAAAGTATGAGTGCAAGGGAAAAGGTAATTTTATTTTTGACTTAGATTTACTAAGTGATGCAATCAAAAGTTTCACAAAATGCAAGTCTTGCGATGGCGTAAATTGCATCGAGCTGCGTATCACAGACAAAAGTAGACATGGGTTAGCTGCTAATGTCGAACTTGAATGTGGCCTTTGTTTTCATACCACTAGTTTCTACAGTTCTGAAATAAATAATGGAAAGTACAATACAAACCTTATGTTAGTATTCGCACTGAGGTCGATTGGACGTGGGCTAGCTGCAGGCGATATATTCTGTGCACTTATAAATCTGCCCCCACCGCCAAAAAAGTTTCAGACCTACACTAAAATGCTCAAAACTGCTGTTGAAGCAATTGCTAAGGAAAGTATGGAGGTTGCTACAAGGGAGGCAGTCAATGAAAATAAAGAAGGTAATAAAACCGACTTGGCTGTATGTTTAGATGGGTCATGGCAGCGAAGGGGCCACTTATCTCTGAACGGATTCGTAAGTGTTACTTCTTTTGACACTGGGAAGATTCTGGATGTTTCTGTGATGTCTAAATACTGTTCAGACATGTACAACAGCTAAGGACAAAGACAAAATCCCTGTACACATTTGCACCAAAAATTATTCTGGAACCAGCGGAGGGATGGAAATGGCTGGAGCGCTCGAGGTGTTTCAAAATTCCACTAACCGAGGCGTTCGGTATACAACCTACCTAGGAGATGGAGACAGCAATGGTTTCAAGAAGGTAACAAATAGTAAACCTTATGGAAATGATGTGGTTGTACAGAAACTAGAGTGCGTCAACCATGTTAAAAAAAGAATGGGTTCTCGGCTTCGAGCATTGAAAAAGTAAAGCGGTAAGACAAAGTTAGCGGATGGTAAAAGCTTGGGTGGAAGGAACCGACTAACCGATAAAGAAACTTACAAAATGCAAGAATACTATGGTTTAGCTATCAAAGGGCTGGGTCAGATCTGGAACAAATGAATAAAAAGTGTATGGGCGACATTTTTTCATAAAATCTCTACAGACGATCAACCACAACATAATCTGTGTCCTGTCGGAGATGAGTCTTGGTGCGGGTATAACAAAGCTCAAGCTAATAATACCACATACACTCATAAAAATCAATTACCTTATGATGTCATGGTTACCATAAAGAGTATATTCAAAGATTTGGCTGACCCTGAACTTCTGAAAAAGTGCCTTCATCAAAAAACTCAAAATCCGAATGAAAGTTTCAATAATGTTGTGTGGTCGAAAATTCCTAAAAATGTTTTTGTAGGGCTGAACACTTTTCAACTTGGAGTTTATGATGCTGTTTTAAACTTTAATGATGGATACTGCAGCAAGTTAAATATTTACAAACGCCTGGGCCTGAACTTGAGTGAGAAATCAGCTTGTGCACTTCGCGATTTGGATATTACGCGGAAGAAAAAAGAGGACAAAGCGGCTGAAAATATGACAAAGGAAGCTAGAATTAACAGAAGAAAAAGAAAAATTGAGTTGGAAGAAGAAGAAGAGAAAGCAGATGATCCAGCCTATGGTGGAGGGATGTTTTGAGCTTATTGGTGAGTTTTGACTTTAATGCTCATTCTACGTAACTTTAATATTTTAATACTTAGGTACATTTTTCTCAAAAACTATTGGAGGTATAGAGTTTAAATTTTTTGTGCTTTTGAAGATGGCTATATTCAACAAATTCATGCTAAATCATGGTCTTAACATTACATTAACCCTTTATAAAAAAATTAAGTAATGTGAAAATTAAAACTTTTAAAATCATATTTTTCAAAAATTCAAAAACTATAGTAAACTTTGATAAGAAATGTTAAAACAGCATGTGTTTACTCAATATAGTGTATATAATACGGTGTAAAAATTTCATGTACGTAGTCCAATTAGTTCTTGAGAAAAATGTACCTGAAAATTGGTAATTTAACATTGTCGGGATAGGGCCTTCCCGCTCCCCTTTTAACTTAGTGCACTCATAATAAAACGAAAGAAAATATTATATTTTTTTAAATTAATAGTGAATTGATATCAAATATATATTAATAGTAAATTAGTGATTAAAATATAATGTTAACTGAGCTTATATTGAAAGGTGATTGTACGTGTTTCGTTATATAAAGAAGTAGTTTTAGAAATGTAAAATATAACGTTACTATCAAATAAGTGATTAACACATAGTAATTTTATATTCCACCTCTTATCAATTAAAAGGTAACAAATGCAAACATGCAATGGTTGGAATTTTACATAACTAGTAACAAGATTTTTATATGCTTTATCATAATTTCACGATATTTTTAAATATAAATCTATAAATCAATAAATCATCTAAGAGACTTAAACTGTAATGAAGAGGTAAGAAGTAGACCACTCGCCCTGCCAATCAGACTTTAGTAAACCCTCCAATACCCAATTAAATTGTCACCGATTACTAATTGGCCTCTAATTATATTCTCTTTCCATATCCTTAGAAAAGACTACTACAAACTTTCCAATAAACCAAATATCATTTCACGTTATGTATGTATGTATTATTATTGTCAAAGTTCGTTTTATTATGAATTTTGTTCTATATATATGTTGCCGATTGCTTTCATCTCTTTGATTTTAGTATGTGAGTACGTGCTAGTGTTGATGAACAAGTTTTATATTATTTCATTTTATCTTAAAATTGTGTTTCTATTCCCATAAAAATTTATTTTCTTGCAAGTAATATAAACAAACCGTTACTAACCCTTACATTAAGTCAACGGGTTCATATTAGCCTATATTCAAGGTAGTACTAGTCAGAAACTGGTTAGTGTAGTGTTAATTATCTGTTAAGAAATTGTTGTTAATTTCTTGTCATATTTGCTAAGATTAGTTTGGAAAGCTATTATTAAGAGCTCATACCCTTTAATCTGTCATAGACAAGGTATTGTTTTAATAAGTTCTAAGGTTATACAACTTAATATTACATTCTTTGTTAAAAGTATGTTGTTTAGGACGGATGATTTAAAAGGATTGAAGGATATCGGACAATTACCATCGTTATGTGTTATAGAAATCGTTTCGAGGATTATGTATTTATTAAGTTTCTCGTAACGTGGCGTTATACATTTTGAAACATATATCAATACCAAATATTACTATTTTTGGATAAATTTTCTTCACATGAATGTATCAGTTAAAAATAGATGATTTGGCTTTAACGAGATATAATACAAATAATATCTTTGCTACCTACAAACATTTAAAGGAATATTAGTTCAGTGATAAAGAATGGTAAACTGATGTTGTGAACTTTTTTACATGTACTAAGTAAATTTAATTTTCTCTTCAAGGGTAGCAAAACCTCATGATTGTTTAAAAAGTTATTCCAATTAATCCTGAGACAATTGTGGATATGGCAGCCCCTAACTAATTCTCAATAACTGCATTGATGTTTGGATTTAAAGTTTTGAAGACTAATCAATTGTTTTAGATAGTCTGAGGCTATTTATTCCATTGTAATTTTAACCTACAAATTATATTTTCAAAGGTAATCTTTAGGTAGTTGGGAATTTAGTACATATTTCGACTTCTTAATTTCTACTTCACTAGATATAGAGTAATTATTGCAATACAGACGGCTTTTATTGTAAGGAATAAAAACATTATCTGCTTCAGACGGGCAAAAATGTTTTGGGGGATTCTACAAATATTGGGAATTATATGTTGGCTCACAAAGAACAAAGTATTAATTATTTAAGCAAACAAATAAATCATTCTTTTCTAAGAAAAAAATATGTATAAATAGGATACTGACTTGCCTAGAGCAAAATGTATCCTGTAAAACAGAGCCTATAAAAATGGGAGATATAAGTTTAAGAGTGATAATGATATAAATAACTTTGAAATGAGCTGAACTTTCTTTAACCAGGCTTCACTGGTACACAGAACGGAGCGCGGCACACATACATCTGTATGCAGTCTGCGGGTTGTCTTACTGGTTATCCACAATTTATAGGCACTTTATTATAAACAACAGATTACTAAGATAAACAGAGAAGTAAATAGCAAAGTAAAGGAAACAAGACTACATTTTATTTTCCATATTATAATGAATTAAAATGGTAATGATTTTGATCTGACGAGACCACGTTAGCATATTTATATATATATATATACATATATATATATATGTGTGTGTGTGTGTGTGTGTGTGTGTGTGTGTGTGTGTGTGTGTGTGTGTGTGTGTGTGTGTGTGTGACTCCATAAATGGCTATTCTGTCACGACAATGTTTTAGGAACTTTGTATCTAGTTCTTCAGTTAGAATATAAGATACAATAATAAAAAAAAACACTCTCATATATTAAATAAGTAATTTTTTGGTCTTATTTGGTCGAAAGTTGGCAAAGATCTATTCTTAATTAGAGCTAAGAGGTGGGATGTGTAAGTCTTCTTCCCATGGTTTAACTTCTATGTAAACTTAGCAATTTTGTGTATTATGTATTATTAGGACCTCAGACGTGTTTTGACTATTCGGTACCGGAGCACTGGGAATCATTTATACATGAAGAACATTACAATGACCAAAATATACATTACTTTTTCTAGAATTGTATACACTTCTCAATTCATTTAAATATTATTTGCTTCTTGAATCAATACCAACTCTACAATAGTGTTTAAAATATAATATACTCGAATCAGATATATTTATCTGTACCGTGTTACTGGCACATAGGGGTTAGCTTTGAAATTTAAAATTTGTGAAGGTTCAACAAGGAAACGAAAATCTTCTGAAATTAATAAACTTCAAACTAAAATAAAACTTCTTCTTGAAAATAATCACTGGATTTAAAATTAAAATAAAAACTTCTTGATTACTTTTAAGTTCAAACTTGTAATATATTCGTCACTCAAAAAATGTAAAAAGTTCTCACAGCTTGTCTTTTATTCAATTTTCAAAATTCAAAACTTTCAAACTCTAATCTGATCTGGCAATTCTTCACTTTAATTTATCTTCAAAAATCTGTTACTATTTTCTTTACTTTACTTTAAATATCAACAATATTTATATTATAAAAACTGTTCTGTGTTAGAGAATTAAAATTACTTCTTTTCAGTGTTAGAAAATTAAAATTACATCTTTTCAGTGTTAGAGAATTAAAATTTCTTTCTTCAGCGTTAGATAATTAAATTGCTGAAAGCATCTGTAATAACCACAAAACCCTTTTAGTATTTTTTACATTAGATTTTATATACATGTGCTCACTGCACCAAACAGTTTTATATGGCACATATCAAAAGGACAAGTTCCTAAATTTCCATTAAATTTAATTTTCACAATATTTCTTTCCCCAGGATTATTCAAAATAACTAAGAATGAATATTGACTGGACTCCAGTTAAAAGTTCACTTACCCGCAGCTGCGCAGGTTCGATGACGGTTAGCAAGAAACAACTCTAAACACTTTCATAGGCTTTAATCGTTACCACTACTACAGATGAACTGAGACGGGAGGTACGGCACGTCTCCTTAACCCACCTCTCAATTTCGTTATCAAACTCTCCCATCTGCGATGCGCGCCTCGCTGAGAAAAGGCTTTTTTGTACTGTCCAGCCTTATCATTCTTCTGGGCCTACTCCTTCCACCAGGAATCCAGCTACCCCAGAATTACTATTTAATATAATCGGTACATATCAATCAGCTTAACTAAAAGTAAGGACCAGTGCCAGATTTTTATAAATTCTTAAATATTCTAGCAATGTCTACTTTTGATAATTATAATAAGACTATCATATTCAGTCATAAGTGATCTTACTATGCAGTTATTATTTCTCCACTCAAGCCGAAACTAGTTGTAGTGTTACTAAATTCATTAAAATATTGTGAAATATTATAGAGAAATTTGTGTATTTCAGTGATACTCATAAAAACTCAAGACTCCAAAGTATTGCTCTTTATCATAAGGTACCATTATTCTAAAACGGTAAGGAGGATTGCAGTAACTTCTGTAAGTTGATTATTGCTTATTTGTAGAAGTGTTTATATTGCCATTTATAAAGGATGTGTCTAGGTGGTACCTGTTATTCAATAGTAAATTACGTACCGTTGGTAATTGCTAGTTTTTGTTTTTGTAATTTATTTGAACAGATCATTTACCCATCCATAGACAGCTGATTGCAAAGATCACCTAACATTTTTCTTAAAACCCACGTGAGGTAGTTGATAACGTTTTCTGCCGATTGATCGACGTGAAATTCTTTTCCTGGGCTTGCTTCTCGGTCAGAGTTTTGAATTTTATGGTTAAATACGCCGAGGTTTGTCTAGGCTGTGGCCTAAGGGAAGAATGGTGCCGAAAGTAAAAGTGTCTTTGATACTTTGAAGATAATGTCAAATGAGTTTTGACTGTGTTCTCCAAGGAGATATATCATGGGCCATAGCCAATGTTGTGCTCTGAAATAAGATATTGAAGCCTTCATTACCTGTTACGATCCTTTTCTAAACTTATTTTATTTTAAGATTTTTCTAATTTTCTTTTTAAGAATCGTGTGGTATTATGTATATTAAGCATTTTCTGTGTAGAGTTCGAAGTAAATTTGTTAAACAATGCAACATGTTATACTCTAAACCTTAATGGTCACTAATCTTAACATTTCTTTACTTCCCAATTAACCCCTCAGTTACGGAGGTGTTATGGCATTCAGGCTTGCATTATGTCTTACACAAAGTTAGTCAGTTAACTTTAGTTATTATTTTAACATCAAATTTGAAAATTATACTATTCAATTAAACTGGGGACAAACATTCAATGCACGTAATATTAATACAGTTACAATCATAATTGTTGCGTTGAGTAAAATGTTGAGTAATAAATAAACCACGATAGAGACTTGAGTAAAATCAATACGAACTAAACCAGAAATGAAAATTGCCTGCTTGTAACTTGAGATAGATATTACAATTACCTATATGTGTATTGATATATTTTATTAACACGTTTTTAAAATTGTAGTAAACGGTTTGTGATTATATAAATATTACTTGAAATACAACTTTGAATATGCAAATATTTTGGCCAGAAATTGGCCAAAAAGTATGTTGAAGAAGATAAGAATAATAAAAGTCTGTTAAAAAAATTTTGCGAACACCTGGACTGATAATAATTTTAGGAAGAGGTATACGTAGACGTGTGTGTATGTTAACTAGCCTAAATATATGGGGACAGTTCAAATATCAAAATGTAATGGGCAGATAAATTGCTAGCATAGAATAAAGTGATATTGTAGTAGCACTAATTACATACTGCCAAAACGTGTACACCAGAGACGCACTGATATATTTGATATTCATGTGATATACAGATCACAGGAGAGTTAGGTGCTAATTGCTTTCCTTATGATTAGTGTCCTAATTACAGGGGTTTTGCTTACATTAGGAATTGTTGTGTCCACGAATCGTTCATTATTACAAATGTTTTTGTTTGATAACTATATAGCATACTGAGTCAAAAACATGGATATTGCACAACCAACATTAACGCTTTTAATGTACACCTACAAAATATGAAATGAACATAAACTTTCAGTACGTAAAAACTCAAAAACTGGTGGAACGTTACAAATCTAAATGTAAACCCCCTTCGAATACCCTGCTTATTAAAGGTCTTTATGAATAAAATTTTACAATGATTATTTGTGGTTTACATCTAATGCCAGAACAATACAAGCGTGATTAGGATTCAAAATATCTTTATTCGGAATCGGAAACGATAGATCACGTTCAATTTGTACATTCAGCACAAATAAAAACTATTATTAGTCACACAGTCTTAAGAACAAAAACAAAATGCTTATACTATTCTAGAAATAAATTTTCTTTACTGTGAAGAACCAGTCATCTCCATCAACAGTTGTTATACCTCAACTGCTGTTTGTTAGTATTACAACCACATTCCACCGTTAAAAAAATTACGTATCATGTGAACATAGTAATGGTATAATGTTTTTAACTTAGGGCCTTGTACCGTTTTAACACTTTTGTTTCGTCTGACGGATTAGTTCTTGGTGGACGTAATGTTTAATGTTTCATAAGCATCCAACGGAAACATTAAAATCTAGAACATTACATCACAGTTATATTGATGTTCAATAGATGAATATTGATAGGTATAATTCATTAGACGTCATGATCACCAAATTAGCAGTGTAAGCTATTATGCTATATGTTTGTGTATATAGGAGATTTTACCTTCAGCTAAAAATATAAATCATAAATAATTTGATTAAATTCTGTTATTACAGCATTCAATTTATGAAGCCATTTTTTAAGAAAACGTTATACTGTTAATCTTTTTTTTAACTCAACTGCGGTCAATCTTACAATTTCCAGTTTTGCAATTCACATCTTTGCTTTTAATTTATTAATAATTTTGAGCCACCTTCAAAGTGTGATATCGGGTTAAGAAACATCTATTTAAATAATTTAAATAATATTTTATATTTTCGTTCTTTGATTTCAGTACATATTTTTAAGTTGTTTGATTTTTTATGTTTATGGTTTTTAATTTTACTGGATCACCTTGTGTACCGTCACCTATAATAATGAATAAAAAATAGGATGTTCAGAGGATAAAATTAAAAATTTGGTTACTCCATTATTATATGTTATTATATAAGAAATTTTGCACATCTGATTTGCAGATTCCATACCTGAGAATGAGAGAAATTCCAGTACCTGCATTCAGTATTATGTATCTGTTCTATGAAACAAATCATAAATATACTACAACTGAGGTTCTATCCTTAAATATTAAGAAATATAAATACTTACCTGAAGTTAATCTATTCAATCTTGGTCTATGAAGTTAAATATTTCTCCACGTCTCTAAGATAAATAATAATAATAGTTCTGAAAATACGTCTCTAATAATTGCTCCATGGCCTGAAAAAGCATTCTTAGAGGGGTGGCCCGTGAAACCCTGGAGAACCTACGACACTTCTTACAGCAACTGTGACGTAACGTATAGTAAATTGTAAAACTGCAATCTCCCCACTCAATCCTGTCCCGTTCCAAGAACGGATCTACTTTTCCTTTCATTTTTGAGGTATAGTTATTGGAAACTGCATCTCACCGTTTCTTTCCCGCTCGTTATACCTAGAGACTCCTACAGGAGCGTTTTCTGCAGCTGTCATGTAGGCTAGTAACTGTAAACGGCAAATTTCAGATACATTGATAGGTACGTAAAATTCCGATCTACGTACTTTATCATGTCCCATTAAACCAGGGCGGATTTTAGTTATTAGATTCAATTGGTACGTCACTAGAATGGTTACCATAAACAATTATGTATTCCATATCGTCTATAAAAAGGTGCTATATGAGTACTACTGTACTATATAGCTACATCCCAAAATCTTAATCCATCTCGTTGCTCAAAAAATGTTTCAAAATTCTCCAACAGAAGCCTTTTTAGAACCCTGATGTAAGGTAGTAGAGTTCTAAAACATTTTTGTGACATAGCTTGTAGTGATTTTGAAAAATTCAATCAACGCTATCAATCCTGAAATATTACCGCAGGAGGGTTTTCGTATATATCTCCTTAGGAAGGTTTTTTAAGGTAAATAAAAAGGCAAATATTCCTAGTAAATTTTAGATACATCGTAATATGTATATAAAAAATCCAAATCTCCACTATTTGCTTTTTAAAACGATTATATGTAAAACTTCAAAAGCAATATCCCAGATGCTTCAGATACTGCTTAATATATTAAATAATAATGTGCATTCGTGTGCAGTAACCCTCTTTCATTAAAAACATTCATCAATATCGACTCTACTTTAAATGTAGTATAAAAATACACGCAGAAACAGGTCGAATTGCACAAACGTATCCTTTTTGAAGTCAGTTAATAAAAATAATGGCTGGTAAACAACATGTTGTTTATTTTTTTAATTTTAGTTGGTCGCTTCTAAATCAAGGTCATAATATATTCAGAATAAAATTGTGTAAGGAACATCCTACGATGTTTAAAAATTATGTAATATAAATTGATTTTGCTGATTTTTAACGAAATTGTTTTGCCTTTGATAAGAATATGTAACGTTTCCTTTCCGATACCAAATATAAATTTTAAAATTAAATTTTCATTTTATAGTAGCGCGAGGTAGCAACCTATAATTGCAACTGTTTAATTTCGCTAGTAAATTTTAAAATATGAGACCTTAGACTGGGCTTTACATTTAAATTTAGAAGACTCCTATTAATTTGGGGGTTTTGGGTCAGAGGTCAAATAGTGGTTTATACCAAACGTTATGTTTAGTATAGGTGTGGAGTGAGCTTGGATTTAAAAAGCATTGTTATTAGTCAATATTGGACATCGATACGTTGAACTCTGTACGGACATAACAATTTCTATTAATCTCGGACTAAAAAATTACATGGACAATCAAGCTTGACGTAGTAAACAAATACCAATTGTAATTCAGACTTCTATACTAAGCAAGTATATCACTTTGGGTCCGTAACTCACTTTTTAGTATAACAACTTTATATATTTTAATTATAGGGCTAATATAATGTAATAACCAGTTATGACAAGGTGAATTGTATAATAATAACAGCATGCGTAATAATGCAACGTCTATTAAGGTGTAATGACTCAACACGACAGTGAAATCTGTTGAATTTGTTCACTTTGACGAGTTAAAATTAATCACTTTGAAGAGACTGATTAGTGCGGAGTTTAATCGGCGCTGTGTTGGAAACAATCAGAACAATGTTTCACTGATTGTCTATCACGCCTCATCAGTTGCAGGTAATTAAACCTACTCTCACTTTATCTTCATTAAAATTTACTTGAAGACCAATTCACTACTCTTTTGTCTCTTTTTTCGTTACAAGTATATAAGTAATTAGAAACACTTTCACATAAATGATTCTCCAGACGACTGAGCTCCTCACTATCACTACGACAGGTAACAATTGTCGACCATAAGTATCAAATCGTGAGTAACGTAATACTTTCACTATCACTGAACATTATTTACGCTCCACCGAACGTTGCTGCCCTCTTATTTTCCTTTTACCCTACAGTCCTAGATTCCAATATTAACTGCAGAACGTTGAGAAGAGAGATGTTAAGACAAAGCTAAATTTAGAAGATTTCCAATATGTTTATCCCAGTAGAAGTTTGTTAACTGAGATGGTATGTTAGTGAGTTGGTCTCGAGGGAAAATTTTAGGAATTAAGGTAAGACTGATGGATTATTTAATTGCATTATATATCTTTAATTTACTTCCACGTTGGACGTAATGATTTAAAAAATGTGTACAGTAAAAAAATAATTGCGAACATGGAAAACGAAGGACTCTCCTCACCGTGCGTTATGATTTAAAATCGTATATTGTATTACAAGTTTTAAATATCTTACAAAAAGAAATAGTCCAATAGTGACAAGTTGAGTGGACTTGAAGAACATTTCATAGCTGCTCTTCGCCCAGTGCAATGTTGTGATTATGTGTTTAAGTACTGTCGTACCTGTTTGCTATGTTGAGGAGGTCTCTCGTCTTGCTGATATCTGTTTTTAAGAAATGACTTTACCAGATATATTTTCAACAGCTTCAAGTAAATTTATTATTAAAAATAAGAAGCTAAATTTTATTATTTAAGCCGCTATGGAAGGCGCTATTATGAGCCATAAAAACGTTCGGTCCACATATTTCAGATTAACATTTTCAGATTAATATGGTTAAGATTTTACATTCCATTGAACACTTCCATAACCTAAAATATACATATTCAATTGTGTCGATTTATATTTTATTTTTAGGAAGTAAGAGGCCTCTGAGAAATCTACAGAGCTTAAAAAGTGGAATAGTTTTTCGTCTTGATTGTTCATAATTAATTAATAAAACCTTATTTAAATGTAATATTTTTATTTGTTTAAATACTTATAGTTATTAATATAATTCAAGACTTTATGTACCTATGATTTACTTGATGGTATTGAGCTATTTCCGTAGTAAAGTATGGTATTACAAAACTTTTTTTAAAGATCAAAGAATGATAATTGAGAATGATCGTTGTTTGCTACGATTTCTGGAGTTCTAGAAGTATGTTTCGCATAAAAAAAATAATAACAACGTATGTACTGCAGATACTGGCTTATTTACTATACTATAAAATTGCGTTTGGTTCAGTCAACCAAAGCTTACCTAGTACGCAGTTATCAATTGAGAACCTTAAACAAAATAAGTCTGCAGCTAAACGAAAATACATTCCTCGAAGCATAAGAGTTCTGGAACTTCAATCAGAGGACTTTAAACAGCATTTATTAGTTCGAAATCAAGGGTGTTCAACTGAAAAGAAACGAAAATGTCCATTAGAATCTGGAATGAGTTTCTAAAGCTCTTGAATTCTAACATAATTGTTCTAACAGTATTTTGAACGCACAAATATAAAAACATCACGCTGGAGCAGTCGTGTAATTCGTCACCAGGTCGTCCCGAGCTGAGTTGATCGCTGCAGTTAAGGTGAAAAGACTGCAATCAACAGATTTGGCCTCTACTCTGCACCGTCTCGTGTTGTCATCGTGCGACACTACACCTCGGAAAACAAACTTCTGTTGGGTGACGCCAAGTCGTTAGTCAAGGATGGCCATCCAGCCATTTCATGGTCGAGAGAAAGGAAGGTTCTTGTAAAGAAGACAGCAGATTTGCCAGTGAGAAGCATATATGGACCACGGGAGAACTGGATGACATCGGCCAGTCGGGTGTGTCAACGGCGTTGATGGCGGTGGCTGCGGCGTGGGGGGGGGGGCGCCGAGAGCTCTGTATGAACAACGAACACAAATGAAGCGGTTCAGAAGACACATGAACTAATGCTAACACCTTGGTACTAAACATTTTTATTTCAAAATACGTTTTTCTCATTTCATTTATATAATACAGTAATTTTAATAAATGTTTTTAATATCCCCTTTTATGTAATGTAGCTAATATATGATCAGCACGTAAAGAAAAGGCGTATCCCGCATTAAATCAATTCTCTTATTTTTTGTTTCTACGTAATTACTTGAAATGCAACTTTAAAACCATTGTCATATTTAACAATAATATGAAAAATAACATTAGGATTGTGTTTAAAAACATTGCATAAGTCATGTATATATAAAAAAGAAATTTTTAAAATAAAAAATATATTTGGAAATAAATAAAGATTAGAACATAATAATGTAAAATATCTAGTAGATTTATTCAAAGAATACTACTCGAACGTATTCCAGCCTGTGAAGTTTCCCCTGTATCCGAGGTTGTCTTGAATAACGCTGAGTAATGGGTGGACGGTGAAAACTCCATAGCGTTTTCACTCTTATGAAGGGCGGCTCAGCTCCCGGCATTATTTCACCTATTTAACATTTTCCTTGTATCATGTAATCAACCCGAGCATTATGAGAGCAATTTTCTAAACTATTTCAAACTTACAAAAGTTATCGCAATTTATAAATGGGAACAGAATGATCACAGAGTTACTTTCATACCCATAGCTCTAGCTACTTTGTTGTCAAAATTACTCAAAAATGTATTAGACTATTACTTAAGAAATTTTAAATGGAAATGACGTTTTATTCTCAAACCAATTAGAAACGATTAAAGTTATATCTATCCAAATCATTTGACAATTTTTGTAGAATATTGTTACTGGAAGAACTTAAATTGTTTTTATGAATTAGGGTCCGGGTTACCACTCTGAAATGGTTTCAAAGGTACCTTCCTGATCGCTATTAGTTAGTTTAAATTTTAGACGATAATAATTCTCCAATGAAAATTAATTATGGGGTTTTTAAAGAAGTAAGTTGTGCCCTTTCCTGCTTCTCATTTAATAAAACAGTCTAGGTAAAGTCAAACTGGTCGGGGACTTTACTTTCTGCCGACAACATGGTTTTGCTGTTTGGGGAAACAACTGGAAGGAGGCGTTCGGCCTGGTTTTCTTGCCGTCAAGCGTCGATGAACAAAGTCGACACACAGTTTGTATTTAATAAAGAAAACATATGCCAATTTCAATAAGAATTTATTTCTCTCCTGGTAATCTATCCTGCTTATATTATATTGATACTTAGGTGTTACTTTTGACAAACAGTATGAAATAAACAACTATAAAATGAATTTCAAGACTAAATTCCGAAAGTTGATCTTTAAATTTTGTCGTCTCAGTGTAAATTAAACAAAGCTCAATAATAAAATCGGCACTGCTTTCATACAGACCTGCTTTTTGAAGAGTAAAAAATGTCAAAACATAAATTTTAAGAATAATTTATATTTATAGAAGAAAGAGTAATATATTTGAAAAAAATGGTTTTGGAGGAATTAGATTCTATTTCACCTCTTAGTGCTTAGATCCGTTGGTCGCCGCATTAGATCGACTTCACCGTTTTGTACAATGTAGGAACCACCCTCACTCTCTCTCTCTCTCTCTCTCTCTCTCTCTCTCTCTCTCTCTCTCTCTCTCTCTCTCTCTCTCTCTCTCTCCTATTTTCTTTTTGCCCGTATAGTACCTGTAGATTATTTTAATAAACAAGTTCATCTTAATTTTTCACGGTTTATACCTATTAAATAACTCATAGTATTTTCTTTTAGTTTTACCTAAATTGTACAACTTTTAGACTGTGTTTTAAATTATATTCTGTCTAAAGTGAAACAAGTGTGTGCAGCTTTACTTTTCGTTTTTTGTTTCGTTCTTCTAAGCCTTTGCCTACTTTCAAGCATTTGCTCATGTGAGGAACTAATATCAGCTTATTATGTACATCTATCTCGTATGTGTTTGTGTGTATGTGTGTGTGTGTGTTTGTGTGTGTGTAGAGAGAGAGAAAGAGATAGAGGGAGTTTGGGAGTTAAAATATTCCTTATTATCACTCTGATCTAATGATTATCAGAAAGAAGTGTACAATCCTTCCAGTAGTATATAGGATAAAATGTAAAGGAATTATTAACAAGGTACAAAAAAGTCTATTGCACAATATTATCACAACACAAAAGTTATAACCTCAATGATATTATGCGTGGTTAAAGAAACCTAAACCCTTTGTTAAATTAGACGCAAAGGAACTAAGTAATCTTCGTACTGTATATATACTGCAGCATTTGACGGATACGAAAACTTCCGTAATTCTTAAATTAAATTTCTAATTAAATATTTAAATTATGCAACTGCTTACAAATCTAATATTAAAAATAAAACTAATCGTCTAATGTTGAAGTAGAATAAATAGCGTACTATATAATACCCTACAAACTTATAGGATTGTTTTATTTACTTGCAACTTAAAATATTTATAAAATTATTCTACCAGCCGAAGATGTACTCATTGAGTACGAAAGGCCTCACAAAAATAAAAACTTTATATTATTGGAGAGTTTGTTTAAAGTAATATATAATTTCCAATAAGACAAGAGCTTCAAGAATGTAATGTGTTTCGTATTCTCCAATCCAACAACTACGTTATAAAATCCTAGTCGCTACAATATTATCTTTCCTATTAGTACCGGTATCTATGAATTAAATTAAATATTTATTCACCCTTTTAAACAGCAAAGACGTGCACATAAGTATTTGATGTAGCTTCCTGGTTATTTACGACTAAAGGAAAGTTATAAAACAGGAAGCCATGATTTGTGTATCCGGTTCCGGGTTGGAGGGAGCATTACCTCTGCTAATACCACCATTACTCTTGTGTCAATGGGAGATTTTACTTCAGTGCTTAAATCTGGGAAACAGCTGACTTCTCAACAATGAATGTATGGTTATCTTTACGATAACTTGAAATAACATTTGAGTAGGAATATCAAACATTTAATTTAATGTAAAATTTCAAATAGTTAATATACTGCATTATACCTGTATTATTCAATGTAATTTAAATTTTAACAAGTATTCCTACTGTAAGTTAATTATGTTTAAAGTCAACCTCATACCACAATATCCCTGGAAATCTAATTTAAAATAAAGTAACCGAACTTGGAAAATACAAACACACACAATTTAAATTTCATCCGAGAGTTCATATGCATATCTTTATAGTCGTTATCTTTTATAATAATAAACAAAATTATTGCTCTACATTTTAATATCATTATACAAGATGTTTATTTTACTCTAGATTCGACTTTGAAAAGCTGTAAGTAAACCACACAGTGAACAAAATAAAATTCACTTGAACTCGTGAATTTTTATAAATCGTCGTCCTTTATGTTCAAGTCAATTTTATATATATGACACTGATGATGGTTTAATACCGAAACACGTGTCTGAAATTCAAAAAGGGTTTTAGTTCACAATTCATTATTCTAATATATAGATAACCCTGTAATGGAGTCAATAACACACACACACAAACACAAATACACACACGTGTTATCTATATATTATAATAATGAATTGTGATGTGTGATGTGTGTGTGTGTGTGTGTGTGTGTGTGTGTGTGTGTGTGTGTGTGTGTGTGTGTGTGTGTGGTGTGTGTGTGTGTGTGTGTGTGTGTGTGTGTGTGTGTGTGTGTGTGTGTGTGTGTGTGTGTGTGTGTGTGTGTGTGTGTGTGTGTGTGTGTGTGTGTGTGTGTGTGTGTGTGTGTGTGTGTTGTGTGTGTGTGTGTGTGTGTGTGTGTGTGTGTGTGTGTGTGTGTGTGTGTGTGTGTGTGTGTGTGTGTGTGTGATAAATCCATTACAAGGTTTAATTTTAAATTTGACTTTTTAAAATGAAAAATACAACTGTTGAAAACAATACACAATAGTTGTATTTCTTACACGGATTTCAATAAATACTAGCTCAACTGTATGAGTAAGATCTACTGTCTTTGGCTTCCATACCGTCTTAAAAATGTATTTTCTTCAAATTTTGCTGTATGTTTGGCTTTCTTGAGGAGATCTTCCACCTCCCAATCACTTTTCTCGATACGATTAACATATGTATTTTCAAACTTTTGCGTAGTAAGTCCCAAGATTTAAATACAGCTTTTAGTAACATTTTACACGTGTGTTATATTACTTACAGTAATTAACATTAATTTCTTATTCATCAAAACCATGAACTAAACTGGAGAAAATAATCTTTTAGAAGCTGCCTATTCCATATAAATGATTTAAAGACCTATTAGGTTTATTACATTTTTAATAGGTCTTTTTTGAATGATGAATAATAAATGTTTCCACTGAATCTTTCTACTCTACTTTAATTTCTATAGATAATGACACCTGGAGTAAATGACAATGAAGGTATTATATGAAATTACATATCACTTCACTGCATAGTATCCAGTAATATATCACAAGAAACACCTATACTACACTGTTAAATCAGAAATGGCATCATGAACATAAATATTTTTGGAAACAGACAAAACAAACTCGAATTGTAGACTAATATAACATCATGGTGGGCGAAGTTCCAATTGAAAAAATGTACCAGTATATATACTATAGCCCTCAGGGGAGGTCTTACTTTCGAGGCCGTACGGGTAGTGGCGACCCCGAGGTACCCTAGCTAATGCTCCAGATCCCTTCTCTTCTTGTTCTGGAGGCCTATGGCTGGCACACTTTTCTATGTGTCAGCCTATCTTTCTTCTTCACTCTCTTCTATCTGAGGTAAACTTCCTCAAACCTTCGATTTAGTTTTCCTTTCATTTCTCCCACTAGGGGCCAAGCCAGGGTGGAACAGCATAGGCCAGGGCTGAATGGCTGGTGGCAAACCAGTTTGTACTATGCGGACTCTGGATACCGGCGACCCTACAGTTTAAAGCAGCTTACCCAGGCACGCGGGGCTCTGTCTGGGTCGACCTTCCATTCCCTAGCTACTCGTGGGAACATCATGATGAAAAACAAAAACAAAAACCAAAACTAACCAACCCTTCAAACAGCTCCTGAAGCTGTTCCTAACCTACCTCTTCCTCCTGAGGTAGCTCCTGAAGCTACCTCGCATACACCATCACCTGGTAACACAACTCAAGAGGTTGTTATGCCAACATCCCTACCTTCTCCTCAACAAAGTGCCTCAGGAACACAGGAGGTTCCAATGCACACTGAAGCTCCCATACATGGCAAGGCTTTATCTGAGGAAGGTAGTACAAGCGCTGAGGAAGCAAAAGCCTTTCAAGACATAGAAAATCAGCTCCTCAACAGCCCAGGCACTCCCATGTCTACAGGTACGCTGGACGATGCCACAGAGCAACTCGGCAACCTCAGAATAAAGAGGCCTAATCTCACCACTGCTCAAAGGAGAAAAGCACTAAAGGCTAAACTTCTTGAAAAGGGGGAAGCTTTTGACCCTTCCAAGTGGAGGAGGGGGAAAAAAAAGAAGAAAAAGAACCTAGAACGGCAGGAGGTCTCAACTCCGGGCCCAACTGCGGGCGCCAAGGTGGGGGAGGGGTCGGCCAAACGCCCCAGAGGCACCTTGGCCACCCCACCTCCGCTGAGGGGCCCGCAAAGAAGGCTAGGAGGGTAACCCAAAAGCTGGAAGCTCACGATCCCGAGCCCTCTGGTAGCACATCCAAGGCTACCTACAGAGAGGTCGCGGCGATCAAAATGGCCATAGCCCTCGAAGGCTACCCGGAGGCGAAGTTTGGTGCAGAGCAAGGAGAAGCCATCGAGGACGCAATTATGGAAGAAATCCAACCCCTGGAGGATGGTTCCGTTCCATCGTTTGCGGGCACCTACCTAGAGAAAGGTGTTTTAATTGCTTCCTGTATCAACGAGCACACCAAACGTTGGCTGGAAGAAGTAATTCTAAGAATAAAACCTCTGTTAGACGACATCTCTCTGAGAGTGGGTCTGCGTAAGGACATCTTGAGGTCCACTAGGGTGTTTTTCAGAGCTCACCCGAAGCTTTTGAAGAAGACACCTGAAAAGATACTTAAAATGTTCAAAAAGCAGAATCCCAACCTAAATGTAAACGAGTGGAAAATCCTTCCATCCAAGCCAGATCCGAAAGGTTACGGATTCGTCTGTTTCCTGGACGTGGTCTGCTACAAGGCAGTGGAGGCTTCCAACTGTAGAGCCAACCTAGGACTCTGGCAGGTCTCAATTGTCTCCTCGACAGTCAAGGACAATGTCACGAGTCCTACAAATTAACCTACAGCACAGTAGGGCTGCTTCGGCAGCCTTCTGCCAGTTCCTCCTCCAGAAGGAATTTGATCTGGCATTAATTCAAGAACCATGGCTTCACCAAGGGAGATTGGTGGGCCTAAATGAAACCAAAGGTAAGTTAATTTACTGTACCTCTCTAAGGAATGTCAGGACCTGCATCCTGTTGAAGAGGTGCTTGGATTTTCTAATCCTCAACGAATTCTGCTCCAGAGATCTCACTGTGGGCACACTGACCTGGAAGAATGGAGGCATAGTACAGAGCACAATTGTAGGCTCCGTATACTTGCCATATGATGCCAGGGAACTCCCTCCATCAAGAGACCTAGAGCTCCTGGTGGAAGAAGCACAAGCCAGACATCAACAACTACTTCTAGGTTGTGACGCCAACGCCCATCACTCTGCTGGATGGGGCAGCACCAACACTAACCCCAGAGGTGAGGCACTTTTACAATTTCTTCTAAGTAGGGACCTATATATATGTAATAATGGTAACCGCCCTACGTTCGTAACACGAATTAGACAAGAAGTTATTGATATAACAATCTGCACACAAGGTATACTTGGAATGGTTGATAATTGGCACGTAAGCGAAGAGGCCTCATTATCAGATCACAGGTATATCCGCTTCAACTTGCAAGATGAAGCTGCAGAGGTCCTCTATCGCAATCCCAGGAGGACTGACTGGTTGGGATATAAGTCTGACCTTCAGTCACAGTTGGGATCGGTAGGCGGAAGGGTGCGATGCTTCTCAGACATAGATCAGATAGCTTCTGACCTGCAGAATGCTATAATCAATAGCTTCCACGACAATTTATTGTCCATTGCGACGGGGGAAGAGTCGAACCAATACTAAGTGGTGGACTGCGGACCTCGCTCGCAAAAGGGCTAATGTTAGGAAGCTGCACAATCAATGCAAAAGGAGCCGTATCTGGGAGTCCTATCATAGAGCTCTAACAGAATACAGCCTAGCAATCAAAAAGGCAAAACAAAGTTCCTGGAGGTAGTTTACACAGGAGGTAAATGAATTAAGCGCGGCAGCTAGACTGCAAAGTTTACTACCCTCAGGTCCAACCGGTCACTTGGGATCTTTAAGGTCCCAGGGAGGTCAATACGCTTCCGGGTCTAGTGACAGCCTCAAACTTCTCCTTGAGACTCACTTCCCTGATTGCATCTTTGAGAATGACGACACTGGAACGTCTGGTAACCATGAGGCAGGCTCATGGCCAAGAGCTTATCGTGGTAGCTGGGCCATTGCCAGAAGGATTGTCACTCTCTCTAAAGCCAAATGGGCAATTTCCAAATTTGCCCCTTTCAAATCTGCAGGAGGGGATGGAATCTTTCCGGCCCTGCTTCAAGAAGGGCCGGAGAATATCCTCACCCTTCTATGTGAACTATTCAGGGCGAGCCTAGCTTATGGGTACATACCACAAGTCTGGCGTCTCAACAGGGTGGTCTTTATCCCTAAAAAAGGGAGAGCGGACTATTCTGTCCCTAAATGTTTTCGTCCCATCAGTTTATCTTCGTTTCTACTGAAAACATTAGAAAGACTGGTGAAGAGGCACCTGAGAAAGGGAGTTCTCTCAGACACTCCCCTTCATCGCAACCAACACGCATACCAGCAAGGCAGATCCTGTGAATGAGCACTGCACCAACTAGTCAGTAGGATTGAGGATAGCCTGTCCGCCAAGGAATTGGCATTGTGCACCTTCGTAGATATTGAAGGAGCTTTTGACAATGCTAAATTCACTGCGATGGTAAGTGGAGCACAGCGACGTGGCCTCGAGCCAGCTCTGTGCCGGTGGCTTAAGGCCATGCTGTGCTCCAGACGGATCAGGGCCGATCTCAATGAAGAATCGCTTGTGATCGCACCCACAAGGGGATGCCCTCAAGGAGGCATCCTGTCACCTCTACTGTGGAATCTAGTAGTAGATCATCTACTTGAGGACCTTACTAACAATGGAATCTATGTCCAAGGATATGCAGACGACATAGTCCTTATGGTACAGGGAAAACATACAAATGTTGTTGTTGATATCATGAATACCAACCTTCAACATATACACAACTGGTGTCATGGAGAGGGACTGAAAGTAAATCCCTCTGACAGTAGTTGTACCATTCACTAGGAAAAAGAACCTAGAGACTCTTTCCAGGCTGAAACTCGTATCCACACAGCTTGAGTGGTCAAAGACAGTCAAATATTTAGGACTGACTCTAGAGCATAAGCTTACGTGGAATGATCATCTTAACAATATCCTGCACAAAGCAAAGTGGGCGCTCATGACGTCCAGGAGACTTGCAGGAATCTCATGGGGCATAAAACCCCATATAGCACTATGGCTTTACAAAGCAGTTGTAAGGCCTCAAATCACTTATGGTTTATTAGTCTGGTGGACAAAGGTGAATCAGGTAACTGCTAAAGCCAAGCTCCAAAGCTTACAATGGCTTGGCATAATCTTTGCAACCGGAGCATTTAGGAGCAGTCCCTTAGCGACCCTTGAGGTGGCTTTAGGACTTCTGCCTCTTGATGTTTATATAAACTCTGATGCGCGTAAGTCAGCTTATCGGCTGATGGTTGCTGACTTGTGGAGGAATGGAACGTCTAAAACGGGCCACGGCACAATCACGAAGCTGTAAACCCAAACGCTATTCTCGAAATGGTCTCAGACATAATGAGAACGGAGTTCGTATTCAATAAGCCATTCTCTGTTGACTTCTACTCCAGAGATGAGTGGAAATCGCAAGATAACATCACAACAATAAGAAAGAGCTTTGTCTGGTACACGGATGGCTCGCTTATTAAGGGCAGAACCGGATATGGAGTGTTTAGTCAATCCCCTAGAACTGCCCTTTGCGACAGTTTGGGACGGAACTGCTCCATATTTCAAGCCGAAATCTATGGTATCCTGGCCTGTGCCAACCTAGGCCTCACCAGGGGGTACAGGGAAAGAAACATATGCATAATGGCAGACAGTCAGGCAGCTCTTAAAGCTCTTGACTCCAACAGCATTTCATCCAAGCTTGTGTGGGAGTGCTTCAACACTCTCTGCAAGCTTGGATCACGCAAATTTGTACGTCTTGGTTGGGTACCGGGCCATACAGGCATAGGTGGCAACGAATGCGCCGATAGGCTTGCCAAAAGCGGAGCAAGCATGCCATACACCGGTCCAGAACCGAGTTGTGGTATAAGCAAGTCAGCTGCTTATCAAAGTATAAACAAATGGTCCAGGAAGACACACCGCTTGCGGTGGCAGAGTCACCAAGGACAAGCACTCTGCAAAAGACTGCTTGCTGATTCTAGCTCCGGCTTCACCAGATGGCTGATGGGGCTGGGTAGGGATCAGGTTAAGCAAGTGATTGCCTTGATCACTGGACACGGCCACTTCAGGAAACACCTAAACACTCTAGGTTTACGAAATGAGGACTCGAAGTGTAGACTCTGCAATAAGTCTGAAGAGACTGCAAAACACATAATACTGGACTGTGAGAGACTGGGAGCAAGGAGAAGGGCTCTTTTCGGTGATAAAAAACCAGGCGACGAACCAGATGCTAGTATCGGGGAAAAGCTTCCTAGCCTAATTAAGGGCACAAAGATAGGCTTACCCCTCTAACATCAAAGGGTCACACAATAAGCTCAGGTTGACGTATGAGGATCTGTGAATCTACCCCAATACCCCAACGCAAAAAAAAAAAAAATACTATAACCTCATCATTAAATACAAATTGTTTTTAAAGTTTGTTTGTTAAGGTATTAACATTTAATAAATCTGCAATATTACGATTGTATTTTTAAATCAGAACTCACCATCTACGGTGTTTTAATTAACGTCCATACAAAAGCACCGGAATGGGGATCTGACTATTTTCAAACTATATTTCACAGCATGCCAAGTGTATTTTAAATTACTTTTCGATCTGATTCATTACTAAGTTAAGTTTAATTTGAGAGGAAGTTTTCTAATCTTAGGAAGTGTAAGCAGACAACTGATTTAGTTACATGTCACTGTGATAAACAGTTTTAATTAAAGAAGATATACTGGAGTGTCAATTGTCGGTTGGGAAGTTGTACAGTAATCTACGTTGTAAATTTTAAAGTAAGATACGAAGTTTATTTAATCAATCAAAGATAATTATCAATCTCTAGTTTATAAGGTGTTAGTAATGGATAGAAAATGTTTCTATACAAGGTTTCCATAACTCTTGTTAACAAAAGCTTATAGTTCAACAGGTAGAGGGTTCTTTTTAGTTAATTAAATTTTATATTTATAACAGACTGACATCTATTTACGCGAACTTTTTTGTAAAGAGGTGAGTGATATAAGAAATGTATTACATGAAGAGCTGGACGGCGTATTTAAATGATAGTTAAATAAATCTTAAACGTACATTATTATTATAAATATATTTTTGGCCATCAAACTTTACATGGGCGTTGAAAAAACGGGTAAGTCCTCTCAATTAGCCTCGTAATGGAATCACGGCAGTGTTATAATATATATATGTGTGTGTGTGTGTACCTGTACCAGGTATTTGGTCTTCCGATTATATGTTAGTTTGGTTATTTAAACTCATAAGTGAAAGGTAAGGCCAAATAAAAAACAATTGAATCGCAAAAGTAAGTAATGGTAGCACACTCACCTGTCAAGTGAGAGATCCAAGTTCGAGTCAAGGCGGATAAAGTACTTTTTGTGATTTAATGTTTATTGAAACTATATGTACATTTACATATCAAAATTCTTAAAATATTTCATAATAATCTATAAAAGGAGTAAGTATGTAATAGTAAATCAAAGTTTTAAAATTACAAATTAAACAAAAATACCGATTAACTGTAAACCAATATATTTTAAAAGTTTACTTTAAAGGATTATACAAATCTTAAGTTTATAATACGACAAGTATTTAGCTACAGAATTAAAGCTAACAGGTAAAACATGAAAGACCTCCAATTACGTACGTTGGAAAACAACTTAGTTGGTATTGAAGTAAACATGTAGCTAAAAGCCTGATTAAGCACGGGCTTTGTACAATTTAGATTTTTGCGATCTTGTAAGATCCCTATAATGTATATATTACAAAGTCAATTAATTACTGCTTATACTTGCTAATGGTTAAATGTCAATCTGTTTTTAAGTAATTTATTTTCTAATTGAATGTATGATAAAGTCCCGTGTAATTGAGAGAAGTTTATAATTATAATCAACATAAAGTATGATTTTCTTTTTTTAGTATTAAATTGAACTACGTCTTTGTTAGTAAACAATATCTTATTTATTTATTTTGAATCCTTTTTTAAATACCGTTATGACAAACATATGTAATAGGAATTAATATTATTAAACGTTGTGAAATTCAGTTAGGAATCGTATGAGCTTTAAATATTGTTATTAAATGATGCAGTAAGTTAATACAATTTACGTTTAGTTCATTAATAAATACATTTGTGGTTCGTAGATTTATTCTTACCAGTACCATAATAGCTACTAATATCAGAGTATGAAATGATTTTGAAAAACTTTAATAGCTATTAATTTGTTATTTAAGTAACCTAACCTAAAATATTCTCTAACCAAAGAAAATTTGCAGAAGCAGTGATAGATCTAGATAATGCGATATTTCTAACAAAATTTAACACTTTTTAGACACAAAGTCTTTATACACATATGTCAATAATAAAGTGAATAAACTGATCTAACAGTTAGATAACATAATTGTAAAAAATTTGAAGATTGAAGAAGAGTTTAGTTATTTTCCTTTTAATCTCTCCTACCATATTCCTTTTTAACGTCAACATTTGCTCAATTCAGATGCCTATAATAAAGGTTTGATTAAGTAAAGCAGCTTTTTTACTTTGAAAGGATATGCAATGAGTTCGTCCGTATCCCGCCAAAACAGTCACGTAATTAAGGGCGATTTAAAAATTATTAAAAACACACTCACGTATGTTATAAAATAAATCAATGCTCCATCTCTAAAAAAATTGCGGAAACCTTTTAAGAATAACTATTCTCTTTTTACTGACTGTTCAACTTTAACAAACAAAAAAGTAATGTAATTTACTATTTTATTTATTTAATAACATGTTTTGACGTACTGAGTCTCATGTAAAGTATTTTAGTGTTATAAGTGACTATGGAAGTTCTAGACGTGAAAACTGACAGATTTTATAATTTTGTCTTCAGATCATATTGAAAATACTGACCATGTAAAAAGTTTGCATCAAATAGAAATACAGAAAGGTAATGTGATATGCTGAATCTTTCCACGTATACTTTTAACGTCGTGTGATCTTTGGAAACCATTTACCTTCCAGGTAAAGAGAGATATAATACACACTTGTCAATTAATCGCTAGATATAATGTTTGCTGCATTATGACGTAATATAGTTGAACTCAACTTACCAGTTTCTCGTTTAGTATCCGCTATCCGATAGTACTTCATAATCTGGAAACTACTGTACAGAGTCTTTACCTTCTCGTTGCATTGTACAATAATTTTCCGAGTTCATTCATAGGGCTCTCAAACTTCCAGCACATTTAATATCCAGTAACGACCTTTAAGTATAGTGCAGTGTACAAGAAAGTACTTCGCCATCAATGTTTTTACCATTATATCGATATCCATAATACATATATTTATGTAATGTGGGTAATATTTTCATTTTAAATTTTAATGAATGGAGGAATGTATTATAAACTAGATGTAGAGCGTATTCCTGTTCAAATTGTTCTGTGTCATCGGTCATGACTTTTTATTTCTCTTAATAATCACTGAAAAACGATGCTAAGTATACTATTGCAAATTTGCATGAAAAATTAAAACAATACAAGAGCACATGTGAGAAAGGCGTGAATAATTTTATGACACAAAAATTCTTCCTGTAGTAAGATGCTTTGGAGGCATCGTTTATGTTATCTTCTGGTTTTCATGTGACCTAAACGGGCTGTAGCCTAGCAGCTGTTTCTTAGTAGATCACTCTTTCATTAGGTTCTGGATTAGATTCCATAAATCCCTTTTTTAAGGCAGTAAAATATATTTAAATTAAAATGCCAATGCCATTTCATCAACTTTTTTCACTAACTGGTAATTTCCTGATTTTATGTTACCATGGGTATTGATGCAAAACACATAGTAGGAGTACAAAACACCACGTGTTGATTAGGAAATTAGCACAAATTCAAATATATAGGTCATGTATGTCTCAGGGTGTCCAACGGGCATATATCTATTATACAAGCACATACTTACATCATACAGAAAAGAAAATTTTGCATTCCACCAAAAGCCAAAATTGTGTCAGCCTCCTAAGTGATAATATCCATTAACGCTAACTAAAATTATAATATTTGGTTACACATGCACTTATTCTTTTCTATTTATAAATAGAGCTTCATCTAAAATAAAAAAGTAACATATGAAATATTTCTGGAGATATCTCTCCACATGCTACTTCACATTTTTGTTTTAGGTTCAATGGCAGTGTTTAAGTTGTAAAAATGTCTCTGAGCTTGTACCGTAAATTAGTTAATTAAATTTCATACAATGTAAATTTCGCAAACTAATCAGCCAGTATAATATAATATGATTTTTACATCCAATGTTCCGGAACTAAATTATTGGGCGGAGTAACTACCTAATTGGCACGCGTATGATTTTTTTTTTCTTCTAAACCCTTTGTAGCAGCCCAACCACGTAACCGATCAGACCTCGCGCGCTTTGTCCGTAAGTAAAATTTATCTTTTCGTATTATTAAATTAGCCCTTTGATGCCAAACGTATAAAATGAATGTAACGTAAAGTAAAGATGTGAATAGTAAAGTAACTTACCCTTGAAGATCTTTTATTTGCTTGATGGAGATGGATAAAAGGTTGTGGCGTCGTCCTTATGGTGACGAGCACGTTGTTATAAATAGTAATTTGTATCATTAAATGGCTAATACCGTCGCGAATTTGTTTTAGGCGAGTTTACGTAGCTGATGCATCTCACGTGTTGTTTGAATAGATGGCTACTACTTCCCAACTTCTACTCCTCTTCTAGAAATAACCGTTTTTAGACTACAGCTTCAATGTCTCGTGCCAAGACGCCGATACCCGGGTTGTGATTCTACCTATTGTGAAGGGAAGTGAAATATTATTGTTTTGTAAAGTAAAACGTCGTCGTACGCATAATTCAATAGAACATTGGATATTTTAGGCCCACCTAGAAGATATACTTTTAGTTATTATATTCTAATTGGCAGCAACGTGGCAGTACATAACTTTTCCTTTACCATCTAAAAGTGGTGCTTTTAAGTTTTCGTAATTAAACTGAACTTATAAGTAAACTTTGTATTTCTATTATTTATTACTACGACCTCAGAAGTCACCACCCCCATGTGTTATCGTCATACGGTACACATTTTATTGCGCGACTCTGCTATTTAAGTAGGCACATCATTTTATTGCGCATTTCTGCTTTTGATGTGCCTACTCTGCCATCAACTGGGTGAAACTGAGGGAAAACGCCACAATGCCTGCCATTAAAATAGAATATTTGTCTAAAGATGAGTTGGTATTTGAACTGATATCTAGAGGTATTAAATTAAATAGTGACAGTACAGTAAATGAACTCAGAAAGTCCTTAAGACAGTGTTTGAGAAACAATATTTTACCTACTGGTAGTAGCCTATTAAAAATAAACCACAATCAGGAAATAAAACTTCTCAGTGAAAAAAGTGATCTTATTAGAACATGGGTGCAGTGAATTGAACAGTGCTAGTTCACCTTTAGAAATCACCAAATTCCAAGAAAAGTGTAAACATTTAATAAACCGTTTATTTTTAGACAACCAGCTAGAACTAAGTTCTGTACATAGTGAAACTTTATCAGCTTTAAAGTGTAGGCTAGTAAATGTTGAACAACAGTTAGCTAAAACCTTGCTACCTACAGTGAACCTAGAACAGCTTAAAGTATTAGAAGCCAATTTAAATGAGTCATTAGAACAAGATGAGGCTATGGAACAGGCAATGAAAGAACAAATAGGCCCTATTTCTGTACAACCACCAACTATATCACAGCCTACTGCCAGTACCCCCACTTTGCCTGTAATGCCTAATGATAATGCAAACTATGATTGTATTAGTCAACCTATGTCTAGATTAAATATGTTTAATAAGTTAAACAACCCTGTAGAATGTTATTTACAAAATTTTATAGTAACAAATGGCTTAGTAGTACCTGAGCTAATAAACTTTTTGAAAACTTTGTTAAAACTAAAATGTGAAACTAGCCTATCAGAAAATGAAATTTTAGCATTGTTACCATGTTATGCAAAAGGTCCACTTTTAGCCAAAATAATAAAGTGTAAGTCTGTCATGCAAAATGTCAACTATCTACACAGGGAATTAATTAGTGCTTTTATCCCTGTAGGCCTAATTGAAAGACTGAGACTAGATTTAGTTTATAGGCCACAAAGGTTTGATGAGCCACTGTATGAATACAGCTATGACATCAAAGAGCTCAGTCAAGTTTTATTGTGTAACATAAGTGAACAGGACTTGGTAACTTGTATAAAAAGAGGTATTAAGCCTACAGATAGAAATAAGTTAATTTTTGAAAACAATCCCATTTGGTTTACAGATTTGGAAAAATTGTATATAGCTAGTAACAATATAACCTTTAATGATAACTTAAGGGACAATTTAAGTAAGACATATGTTAACAACATGTATCCACCACATGTTGAACTTAGAAAAAAGTAGGCCTACTGTCAAAAACCCAAAGTTATGTTTCAATTGTAATAGGCCTGGTCACTTAGCAAAAAATTGTTTTAGGAATCCAAAAAACTAGTTGATAGGGGGAGTGGTATTACACACAACACCTAAAAATATCCCTCCCCAGTTTCATAAGTTTAAGAATAATAATTTTATAAATAGTAATACAGTAAGAAAAGAAAAACACTATTTTATGAGAGTCTATGGTAAGGTAATTAAAAATTAGAGTAAATTAAACTATAGAAAACCTAATTTAAGACTAAATGTTAGACAGTGTAACAATATGCCTGTAATTGAAGCTATAGTGGGTAAAAATGTAAAAACAAACTGCTTATTAGATACTGGTGCTACAAGAGATATAATGAGTAAAGAATTTTATGATAGCCTATTGTTGAATAAAAATGTTTCTAAATTAATGAAGTCAGATGATAGAATGTTTGCTGCAAATAACACTGAAATAAAATGTTTTGGTTACTGTTATGCTAAGATAAAATTTTCTAAATTTCGTTGGAAAGTAAAATTTATTGTAGGTATTGGATAACTTAAAATGGGACATTGTATTGGGAAAACCCATTTATATCTAATAGCAAATTAATTTTAGATCTTGATGGAGATTCATGTTATTTTAAATTCAATTGTAATGAGAAAATAACTATTGTCAGACAACAGCCTTTTGAACATGAAGTAAACAGCATTGATGTAAAAAATAGGGTGCACTAGAGCTGAGGTGAGATACAAAACCTTATAGGGGATTTTCCAAATGTTTTTAATCCAAAATTAGGAGAGGCTCTAGATTTGTAAGTGAGATTAGTTCTAAATGACCCCACACCTGTAAATATTAGGCCTTATTTTATGAAGCCCTCCTACTGTAAATAAGATGAAAACAATAATACAGGATTGGTTGGACCAAGGAATAAATTGAACCCAGTACTTCAGCCTACTCCAGTCCCAGCCTTTTTAACCAAAAAGGACAGACTTGTAGTCAATTATACCGAATTAAATAAAAAGTTACAGAAAATTGATTTTTCCCATGGTGATTTAAATAATTATTATCAACATCTTAGTGGAGCCAAATATTTTTTCAATAATAGATTTAAGAAAAAGTTTTTTGCAATGTCCATTATCACCTGATAGTCAAGATCTTACCACATTTAGCACTATATTTGGTAAATATAAATTTAAATGAGTACCTTTTGGTTTACATGTTGGTAGTGCTGTATTTCCGCCTATCTGGATAGTCCTAGACAATATAAAAATGTAATATGTAAATATGTATATTAAGAGTGATGAGTATTAATAAGGAATGTGAGACTTAGCTTCTCGTGAGGGGGACGTTTCATTCCAAAGTATTCGATTCATATTGGTAACTTGTCCGCAAGTCTCAGGGTATTTAATGGCAAAACACTATACACAAAACACTGGTATGAATGCAAAAAAAAGAAGTATGAATGTGGCCGCCTATATAACAAAAAAACACTACACTACACTTGTTTACGATTTAATCGCCTTAAATGCCCTTATTCTTGCAAACGACCCGCAAATTCTAAAACGCTGCAACGTGCACTGCATGAAAAATAGTTTGCCTATATTGATTTTCTATTTTTTGGTCCCTAAGCGAGCAGTCATAGAACTGCATTGGCATGCGATCTAGCGGATTTGATAGGAAACTTTTGAAAACCCCGCGCTCTCGTATTGTTATGGTTGAATTTGAATTTATGTAACGAATAAAAGGTTGAATTAAGTTTGTTATTTAGAATATGTTTTAAAGTTAAAGCGACTAATTAGGTTGCGAAATCAAAACAGGGGGGATATTCTGTACCGTAAATTAGTTAATTAAATTTCATACAATGTAAATTTCGCAAACTAATCAGCCAGTATAATATAATATGATTTTACATCCAAATGTTCCGGAACTAAATTATTGGGCGGAGTAACTACCTAATTGGCACGCGTATGATTTTTTTTTTCTTCTAACCCTTTGTAGCAGCCCAACCACGTAACCGATCAGACCTCGCGCGCTTTGTCCGTAAGTAAAATTTATCTTTTCGTATTATTAAATTAGCCCTTTGATGCCAAACGTATAAAATGAATGTAACGTAAAGTAAAGATGTGAATAGTAAAAGTAACTTACCCTTGAAGATCTTTTATTTGCTTGATGGATATAGATAAAAGGTTGTGGGGTCGTCCTTATGGCGACGAGCACGTTGTTATAAATAGTAATTTGTATCATTAAATGGCTAATACCGTCGCGAATTTGTTTTAGGCGAGTTTACGTAGCTGATGCATCTCACGTGTTGTTTGAATAGATGGCTACTACTTCCCAACTTCTACTCCTCTTTCTAGAAGAAATAACCGTTTTTAGACTACAGCTTCAATGTCTCGTGCCAAGACGCCGATACCCGGGTTGTGATTCAACCTATTGTGAAGGGAAGTGAAATATTATTGTTTTGTAAAGTAAAACGTCGTACGCATAATTCAATAGAACATTGGATATTTTAAGCCCACCTAGAAGATATACTTTTAGTTATTATATTCTAATTGGCAGCAACGTGGCAGTACATAATTTTCCTTTACCATCTAAAAGTGGTGCTTTTAAGTTTTCGTAATTAAATGAACTTATAAGTAAACTTTGTATTTCTAGTATTTATTACTACGACCTCAGAAGTCACCACCCCCATGTGTTATCGTCATACGGTACAAGCTTGGGGAGTACTAAAATGCGTTGTATTGAAACCAAATTTTTCTTAAAATTTAAATTCATAACGTTTACGGTTCTATTCTATAATATGTTTTATTTTATTTATATAAATACAATTTACACTTTCTAAAACTAATGTTTGTACTCAATTTGTTTAAAAAGATGTATTCTGCTATTTCGTAGATATCATGGCTACTAGCATGGTAACCCTTCCCAACCACCTCTAAGTTTTGCTAGACTAAGTGAATAGAATGTAAATAATTAACTTCTAATTATTCACTAGTCCTTCAATCCCGATTACAAATTTATTCTCTATTCACAAACTATTCAATAGCATTGAAAATCCGATATACAGCTTTAGGAATCACAACGCAACTAAACATGTTCTCATATTTAAACGAAATACTTTTAAATCACTAAATTTATCAGCAGATCCTATACAGTTTGGAAAACTTTAAAAAAATATTAATTTAAAATGTAATCTAATATTAAGTTAAAATTTAATATAGGTTAAATATTTTAATACTGATTTCTACCATCATCGTATGTCTGAAATGATTATATATAATTATTCTTCTTTTTTTGAAATGCATTTCTAAGACAGTAAATACTGTGAAGAACGAATCACAATTTATTAATCTGTAGCGTGTCTGAAAAACGCGGTTCCACTCATCTCTGGATGCCCCTCTCCATGATAAATATCCTTGTTATTACACTGCCAGATTTATCTTCTCATAAAGAGAGACGCATCACGTGCCATATTAAAGCATAGAACGAATTCTGTTTACAGCTGCAACTATGTAGTGACATTACTTAAAAACTATTTTCCGTCATAAAAGTCATAATATTTTTAGCGGAGTGTCAGCAAAGTTTATTACTGGAAAAAGCTTAAATAATAAGCTTAATTAAATAAATAACAATTTCTTTATTTTGAGTATTTGAACTTTTAAATCGCTATTCGCAGCTATCCAATAATTTTTGTTACACGAGGCTTTTCGACATCAAAGATGTCATCGTCTGGCATATTGTAACTGTAACTAGATGTTCATTGTCATCTGGTTACAGTTCATTCGGTTATGGGAGGGGGGGGGGTTAGTGTAGTGTGGTGGAGTATGGGGTTACTCTACTGTACATATCATCTGTGAGTAACTTTAATCATTTCTAACCCATATGGTCCATTGCTCATTAATTTTTAGCACACAAGACATTGCGTAATATATGAATAATATATGATTGGGGACATCAAGCAATTACCAATCTCACACTTTTCTTAATTTGTTTTCTCGTGTACCTTCCCATTAACGTTTAACGTAATTAAAACATGGTAGAAACATTTAATAGGAGATGAATCTGTAAATTATGTATTGACTGAATAGAATTTAAGTATTGGGTACGTAAGTACTCTTTTAATAACTAACTCAGCATTATGTTTCATATGCAATATTTCAGAAATAATGATAATACTGTATAACACATAAATATACTGGTAGTATTAAGCAATAAAATAACTAAAATGCATGTAAATAAATAATACAACCTGGGTTCAATGATAAGCAATATATTAGATAAATTTAGCAAATAGGTATTTTATTAATACTCAAAATCCAACGTTTATCAAGAGGCCATAAAACTCATATAAAATAACCTATTGTGTACCGCTATATTATTCACAGAAGGAAGTATGGGAGATTACAGCTTTACGGTCTGAAACCTTCGAAAATTCAATAAGCAGGCAATTCTAGTTTCACAAAGAAAGTCAATAAAAGCAGCATTATGAAAGTCAACATCCACGTTAATTTACTTGATCTAACCCTCAACAGCTAAGATTCACATGTTCAGCGTGAAACATGATATACCCACCGTGACATGGAATCGTAAGAGTGATGACCTCATTACATCTTCTCTATTATATTAAATATTTTCTTCATATTTTACGCAAAATTGTATATGTTTATTGCTTTTTAACAAAAGTAAAAAGGAACCCATATTAATTAATATTTTACAAAACCAATAATTGGCATTTGACAATTATAATTAGGTTGTCAAGTTTTCCTTCCAAAGTACAAAATAAGTACAAATAAATAAGTAAGTAGGTAGTATTGTCCTAATATAATATTATATACTTGCTTTAAATCATGTCCTAACATTATTTAAAATTTTAAAAAAGTGGATTGATTCTATTTTTCCTGCTAAACTTAGAATAATCCTTCGTCAATGATAATCTTCAAAAAAAACCTTCTTAAGCTCACTAAGATTAAAAAAACACTGTAACATAGTACATATCCCTTAATTGCCAAGAATTACGCTATGTACCGCTTTTATTGTTGTTATTTAGAAGTAATTTTATATGTACAAAAAACGTAGCAATGTTATATTATTGAAATTACAATTTACAATTGTGTTTTAATACTGGGCAAATAGCATACAAATTTTATGAAATCACTTACAATAATCGTTCATAGTGATCTATAGTTAGCTTACTACTAGTAAACCTTGCAGAAAGGGCTAAATATTTTAATAAAGTAGTGCATGTCAGATTTCTATTCAGTACTACTTAGAAGTACTTAAATATTAGGAATGAGCTTAAGTCAAATGCTGCCGAGCTTTACTTACGCCACTAATGCACTCTAAAGGCAAAGCAACAATGCTTCTAATATAGTTTAAAAGTGCTGTATCAGGCTATAAAGTATCAAAGCTAAATGCAATCTTACAATATTGTAAGTGATAACCATCGGAGCGATGTAGTACAACTGCGTCATCTTTTCGTTGAATTGAATGTATGAAAATATTTGTTTGAAATGTTTTAATAAAGAGGATCGAATAAATTTCTGGTGTTTGCGAGAAACATGTGCTACCAAGATTCAAATTATTTCTTAGGATTACGGAGCTTGATGATGGAATAAATATTATCTAAGTTTTCCGGTTAAAATTACACTGAAATGTTGTTAACTAAAGTCCTGAAAATTAAAAGAGAAACATTGAATGAAGCAGCGACACCTTCTTTCACACCAAATTGTAAATATTGTTATACACCGTTACTTTTCCCTTTGTCACGTTATTTACTTCATTCGAAAAAACTTATTAATATTATATTTGGTTTATTAGTGAACTTAGAGTGTAGACTATAGAGTTGCTGTTTGGAATCAAAACATTTCGGGTTTAATATTATACCTAAAATGTTGTATCAGATCACTGCTTTGTATGACACTTAACTTAATGAAAAAAAGTAAAGGAAAGTATCATTTGCCAAGATTTCATCTTTAGACTTCAAACTAAGGATAAAGCTTTATACCTTCATAGATAAGGTAATTTAGATGTTGTTTCGTGTCTAACAATAAGAATTTAGACGAGGTTTGTTGTAATTTAACTCGCAATAATCATTATTTCTCTTATGACCGTCGTGACATATAACATTGTTTTTATATATCTCTGTGTGCTTGCAAGACTTTTTAATTATGAAATAAACTACAAATTTGAAAATTTACAAGCAACCTCAGCGAAGCCTCTCACACAACACATAGTATAGCGTATGCATATCCTGATGTGTTTTAAAGAAACTTAGGTGTTGTAATTAGTACTTTTTAGCTCTAACCATTGCATTATTAAATCTTCTCTTAGTGATAAAACAAATTACGTGATGTAAAATTTCAAGAAAACCGTCTACCAAGTAATACCCGTGGACGGGAAGTTTGATATGAAAATTCGCTCCTGTAGAAGTGATGGATTGTCTGGGTATGCTTCTTCAATGAATAAAATATATGAAGGCCCCGCTCCGATATTTTACAATAAAGTGTTCTATCGCAATCAATAATAAACTGTGTACTTTAAAGAGATTAAAGATTACCTTAAAGATTTGACATTAAATAACATTAATATAACGTGTTTACCCACGTTATTTTAATGTTATTTTACCCCCCTTATTAATCTTGGGGTGAAAATGGAAATAACGTAAAAAATATTCTATACCATGTAAATGCTGAAATTTCTATATAGATAAGTAATAAAGTTTTGCATTTAATACTTTCGGAAGTCCTAGAAGAGAGGTATTACTGAACGTCAGTTTTGTAACCGTATGTCTTTCAGCGATATTGTAAGCCCAACGTAGCGTATCTGTGGAAGCAAATAATTCATCTTATAAATAATTACGCGTTTGGTGTTCTTCAATGGATTTGATTCCACTCGCCACTTGCTCATGATTTCTGGGTCTTACCAGCAATCGTCTTTTATTTCTCTATTGTTACATAATAAACACATAGTTTAAAACATACGAATGAAACCATACTCTAATATTTATTATTAAAAAAAACTCTGAATATAGTGATATTTTAATGTATGATACGATAATTTAGGTTAAAATATATCTTTAATATCAGTCCTAAATCCTGATCGTTGGAATTGCATTATTGTTCTAAAGGTGTCGTCTTCTGTATTTATTGAATACCTCAGGGGCCAAATAAAGTACACATTTCATATTAGTGCAACTGCTTAATTATTTAAATGGAATCGATTGAAAAAGATCATAAGTGTATCTCATAGGTTTTTCATAGTCCATGAAAAATCATGCCCATTTTGCTATCAAGCAGTAGTCATCCTTTTTCTGTCCGTCAGCCTATTCGCCTGTATGTCCTGCGATATCCTTTAAAATGATACGCGAATTAGCTGCATGTCGTGTCTCTGAGGCCTCAATTATGAAATGGGGCTGAAGGCTATAACCGTATTGTAAATAGAAATACCATTTGACTGCATCAACTTAGCTTTTAGTATATTAATGGTAATGAACTGTTAAAACATGATTGTCCTTAATTTTAATGTTGTATGACCTATACACTATATTAATTATAGGCTTTCGATAAGAATATATAATCCTAAAGTGGTAGTAGCTGTAAGCAGCGCGCGTTATTATTCAATATTATTCAGGCCGGAATAAACATTCATTGAAGATAAGAATATGAAACTTTTAGAATAAGTAGATACAGTTTATTGTAAGGTTACTTAAAAAGCGTGCTTTATTTATAAATTGATTATATTGCAAACATGTAATTTCCTCCAATATTAATTATGTTTTAAATGAACCAGCAGCCATGTCTAAGTGGGATGGTTTATGCCTTAAAGTTGAAGCAATACTGGGTAAAGCAAAAACAAATTTGTCAATTAAAACTAAGCAGAACCTATACGGTTATCTATTACCTTAACCTCAAATTTTGAGGCTGGAGTGTAAGTGTTGATTGATAGGTCTCGTATAATTCAGAAGTTGACTGTTGGAGTTCGTGGGGATCCTAAGTTTCAAATGTTCTTAGTATCCTAGGTATGAGAGCGTGCCGCCACCAAACTGCTTTGACTGGAGGGGCAGGTTCAGTGCTGGCTTCCTCCTCTTTCGAGGAGATATGGCTGAGATTAATACCCTATGGACATTAACAGGAGCGGCCCCTACTCCCAACTTGCCCATCCAAAATATACTGTCACTCTGGAAGTAGAGCAAATGTCCAATACAAAGACTTTTGCAATTTTTATGCTTATTGTCCTAAGAAAAAAATACTTGAGCTACAATTATTTTACAAGAAGAAAAAATATAAAATTTTTATATTAAGCACCATTCATCAACCTTATTCAGTTTCACACGGTCTTTGCATGAACACATGGCCATTGAGAACATGCAAATGATGATTAAAAGAGAGAGAGAGAGATTTCCCTCTTCTTAAAACGTCATGCAATGCAATCATTGACTATCTGAGAATACAACAGCAATTATTGGTAATTCTGACTGTTAATAACGTTTGCAATAAACATGTATCCACACACTAAGGTTTAATTATACGTTAACCTGAACCACAATTCACTCTTTCCTGAAAGCATCTAGTCTCCAATGAAAAAAATATAATCACATTTATAATTCATGGATATCTATAGAGTTTATATTACTTCCTTAACAAAAAATAATTATTTATATTCCATTATCATTAGTGATAAGACCAAATTCCAATCAATGGAAAACATAATAGGATATGAATAGCAGCTGTGAACTCCAATCTCTTGACGTTCAGTCCGTGTAATTAATTATACGCTCATCTCTGTTTTTTGATTCTCTGTGTTAGTACATATATCATACACAGTATGAGAGAGGGTCCCGAAAATTCTAGTAACTTAAACAACTCATTGATTCCTTTAATAAGGATAATACAGACTGGAAAACAATGAAGTTTGGGAAACTTTTCAAGCAATTCGAAGAGAAATATGAAATCAATAAATTAGAAAGGAATACCACAAAATACAAGTTAAATCTCGTAATTGTTATTGTTTTAAAATAAATCTTAAAAATTATTTTCAAATTTTCCTCGCTCATGTTAAATTAAATTCTCTTGAATGCACAAATGCATTATGTTTATCCGATGGCATAATTGCCTGTTATTTAAAAAATACAATTTTACATTTTTATGCCTTCACCAGTGGTAATAAACAAAGTATTACTCAGTTTGAAATTAACTATAATGATAGAAATCATGTTAAAAAATATACCCCATAGCTTAAATAGTTACTGCATACATCATTGCCATTGCATTTTGCATAATAAGAGATAACAGTACTACTAATATTTTTTTATATTGTTGCTTACAGAAGGTTTCAACTATTTCGCCACAAACAGTGGCATATTTTAATTAATAGAAGAAGCAATCTTTAACTTAGGTACATATATTCGTAAGGAATAGTCATAAACAAAACCAAAATTGAAACCAACCGTTATTTGATAATATTGAATAACCACTCCAAATACCAATTTGATTTGGCTATTTTGTTTAGATAATTTCTTAATATAATATAAATATCAAAATATTAATGCACCTTATTCTTATAACTGTTTGTGACTAAACAGCCTCGTCTCGGACTTTTGTCCTCCTAGGATATGGTAGTAATATCCTGACAATAATATAAGAGGGCTCAAAATAAACATGTGTTATAAATAAAATAAATATTGTTTATTAAAAGCATAAATAACTTTTAAAATTTAATCTGACATAAGAAAATATTCTTAAACTAAGAATATTTTTTACCCTGTAATGAAAACCAGTGATATAACCAATTGGACTAAATATGTGTTTTCCTTATTTCAGTAGTACGACGTCTGACCAATACCATTTTATTCGTTCAAACCTGAGGTAGATGAGCGGTCTGCTTCTGTAACTTATTGAACAACTATAAACCGCCAAGTCGGTTCTAGAGGATGTTTCCCGGTGCCGTTAATGGCAGTCATACAGCCAAACGAAACATTTTGGTTTTATTAAGTTAATGTTATGGTCAAGAGCTATTACAAGTTTTTTTATATGACATGTTATTTTTTAAATTTATAGCGTTGAGTTTACATTTATAAATTTTGATGTTTTCGTTTTAAACAAGGCAAACTGTATTGTTGTAATTATCAAAGTAGGCGAGTAGAAATGCAAAAATATATAAATTCTTTTGTATTGCTCAGAACACGTCATAATATTGTGATGATGGTATTTCGATTACTGTTTCATTTTTCTACAATGCATACTTAAGTGACATATGATAATATATTAATCGTATTATGAAATTTAAGAAATAATAAATAAATTTTTTATATATTCAGGAAAACTTAAGAAGCTTTTGGAAGCTCTCAAAAGTTGTGTATTTTATTGGTTAAACAGAAATTCTTTCTTTAGTAAAATAATGTGTTACTTCTAATGGTGTTACAAAAGAATAGTGGCTGTTGTTATTTAATGAATATCTTATGAAAGAAAATTAATTTAAATATTTTCTGTGTTATGTGTCCAATCCATTAGTATGTTCAATTATTGAATACGTAAATCTGATATATAATGCTACATCAAACCAAAATATCATTCCTTAAGATAATGAATTGTTTATCATTACTGCCTTCGGTTTAAATACCTTGAGGTATCTGATTTTATGTTAAAATTCAGCTTTTCAACCATTAATAACAATGTAAGAGAACGTTATCTCACGTGTTGTGTAACAAGCTTCACTAAATTCAGTACTAAAGCTTATTTCATTCTGATGGTCTACATGTATTACTAAGCCACAAATAAAACATTTTTTACTCAGTTTCTTTAGAAATGTTTTCACTCTGCAATTTTCTACTACCACCATGGTTATCCACAACACCAAAGGAAATGTTTTTGGTATTGTTCTGCTTATGTGCAATTGAAGCCTCCTGTCAGATTTCAAGTCCATATTTCGTTTCGTTCTTGAAATGTACATATATATATATATATATATATATATATATATATATATATATATATATATATATACACACACACATACAGATATTAAACACATATTGATGTTTCGAGGCCTTTTAGTGTTATGCTTCGTAACGCTCAGCCCACTAGATATACATGGCTTTGTATTTCTCCAGAATTGGGCTGTAATTAAATGTTGGGCTGTTATGAATTGTTCAATTGCTGCAGACTGTGGTTTTCAGATAAAGAGGAGATGCTAACGATGTAAACGACATTGGTATGTTTTGGTATTTATGTAACTCACAACAATATTATTACTCATTTCCTCATAGGAAGGAACAAGTTGACTGATGATATTGAGTTGTTTGATCCCTCACTGTTTGATAAACACATAAGGAAACTCACCTTGACCACGTAATAAGAAGGTGCTTTGTATATTATTTTTTATAAAATATACTGATACATTATATGCATAAAGAAACCTAAATCATTTATTTTAATGCATGTTTGTAGGGTTTAGTAGCGAAATTTAAATGTAATTTCCACTTACTGTTTTACTAGTTTGTAACTATGTACTAGGTCGAAAGTACTTACTTTTGTATGTGTAGCAGGTTGTTATTGTATTTGTGTTTATTTATAATGTTTTAGTTTCACTCTAGTCTTTCCAATTATCGTAATAAAATAGCTATCGTACCATGTTAATCAAAGTTGTACTTGCAAGTTTATGATTAAATGGTTCGGAAAACAGAATTTTATCAGTATTTTCTGTATGTTTTAATATTGTTTTCTGTATATTCTTATTATTATTTTTTCTTTACACATATTGATTGCAGTATTCTTATTACAGTCACTATTTTTAAACATGTATTATAATGTAGCAGATGTATTTTTGTTAACACTTTATATGTATATGCATATGTAGTATATAGTTCGTTAAGTAACAGAGTTATTTTTTAACAACAAAAGATTTACGTACTTCAAAGGGTAAAACTAAATTAGTAAATATGTAAGGTAAAAAGTAGTTTCATCTGTTAAACCCAAACACACCGCTCCCAGAGAAGCAAACGGATTTAAACCCTTTATTCTATCCAACCGTGTAGACGTAAATATTATTTATGGTCCGTAAGGATTATCTTTTCTCAACAAAACTGCAAGTTATGTTCTTTCTTGAATAGAACAGACGGTTTCAGTTTATTCATGGAAATTCGCTACTATATGTTTTGTTTTGACCAGTACTGTACGTGTTATTAAGGTAACTAAAGGTATGTGGTGAGATTAATAATACGTTGAAAAAGTTTAATGTATTAATTTTATATACTTTTGATGTAGGTAAAAATTAAATATCAAATTAAAATTAATAATTACTGCATAATTTCATACTTATAATATACTGGTTTTGTCATTTACATTGTAGTAAACGTTAGTTAAATGTTAACAGAAATATCTTAATACTTCGGCTGCTGACTTCTGGTTAACTAAACACTACACCTACCTAGATATATTTTCCTCATTTAAATCCGAACTACTGTAAAGACATTATTTTAGCCAGCTGTAAGCGGTGTACACCTCTGGGTACAACACAGTAGAATTTTGGAGTTTCATGGTAAAGCTACAACTTCTCTACAATAGTCGCGTCTTGAATTTTGCTCTGTGTCACTCTTTATGATAGCAGGTATTAATTTCAGATTTTCAAATCACTGGTATCAGTTGAAGGTATACAGTTTTTATTAAGATATTATGTATAAACATTCAATCTTAAGTCCTAATACTTTATACAATATTTATGAATAAGAATTGTTCATAGTTTATTGCTTTTGGAGTTCATTGTTTTCTCATAAGTTTAAATAAATTTCAAAATATATAGTAGTGAGAGAGAGAGAGAGAGAGTTTATTAAACAATCTATTTACTATTTACCATCTCTTTAGAAAAAATATTGCCGAGAAGAATTCCTTTGTGGTACATTTGTGTGGAGCCATGGTTTTCTTCTTATTGCCATCTTAGTGCTTTGACCTAATTAGTATTAATCTGACTAGATTTTGTTTTAGTTACTGGCAATGTTGTTTCATATCGACGAGATCGTTTAAATATGGTATTGGATTTTTTTCCAAATTATTATACGAACCTTGGGGGAAAATGCGGAAAATCGTCAATACAAACGTACATTCAATCAAAATTAAAACTATATATATATATATATATATATATATATATATATATATATATTATATATATATATATATATATATATATATTTAAGGATCCGATAGGTCCTTAATGATACGTCTTTATATCCGTCTGTACGTTACATTCTCTAAGAAAGAGATGTGATCTTTGGAATATGAGTGCAACATTCACAAAGGAAAATTACAATAACACTTGATAGACATAGTATGGAGACAGGAAACGTTTTACATCGATTCATCGTTGTCTAAGAAAGAACTCTATTGGATTTAGGAGTAAAAGTGAAACGGACAGACTCAAAACTTCTTACATAGTTTAATCTTGGTTCTAGGAATAAGCTATTATTTCAGGATTGAAATGTAAAAGAATGTCTGTCTGTAAAATTCTTGTTACTCGATACGAACAGATAAGGTGTGTTTTCTGGAGAATGTTGGAAAGAAGTATTTATTGTTCAAGGCAAATCCTGACAATCGGACTGTGTATTCCATTTATAATAACAATATGTATGTAGGGTATTGATTGAGCTTTTTTAATTTATTTTATCATTAAGTATTCTTAAACTAATTTAACAAGTCCTTTAAAGACTCAATTTAATTACTATTTGCCAAAATGTGCTTGAATAATGCAATTGTTCGAGAAGTTTAATAAAAATCATGTCATTACATTAATAAATATCCATCACCTAATTTAACACCTATTAGGTAATAAATACAAATTTATAAAATTTTACATGGTTTCCAGATCCAAAAGTTGAATAATGTAAACTTTATTTACTAATGCAGATTAAAACAATCTGAACGACAAACACAATTATATCAGAATCGTATTAGAGACAAGACTGATTTATTAATTTATTAACTATTAATAAAACATATTAAAATTATCAATAATACATTAGGAAAGTCCATTGTTTATTGCAAGAAATATATATTGAGTTAGTATGTCTCATTGGAATTTCTCATATCTTTAGTTAGTTTGTCCTGCAATTTATTTATTGACAAAAACTCTTCTGTCCATCAACAGCTATTCTTAAGATCTGGAGATTTTACATTTTGCTTATGTATTCGAGGCTTTGTGTGGATAGGCAGACAGACAGATATGATTTTCTAACAGGTATGGAGTGACATACTTAAATAAAGCTCAGTAAATATTATGTAGTCTATTGTGTTAAAATGTTCTAAGCTCATACTAATTTATTAGGACCTACTAATAATTATTCCATTGAATTTGGACCAATGGAAAGTATTGAAACTTTTATATTGAAAATCAGACCAAATATGAAATTGTTTACTAACTGCTTATAAATTTACACCTAAATTAAATAGAATGGACTTTTTTAGATTATAACTATATAAATACAAGTACGTACATTTATGGTTTAAAATATATTTAATTAGTAGGACATTGTTCTTCTACATTAAATATTGTAATGTATTGTTCTTCGATGACTAAAGCAATCATCATAGCACACATGTACAATCGTCTAGTTATGACAAATTACATGTAGGTGTACCTACTTGAGCAGATATAAACATATTTAACACAAATAAATATAGGAAGATACAAGTATATCTTTTATTTTTATCTCAACTACGGCAGTAAAAACCTTCTCAGGCTAATTGCAGAGTCAATATTAATATAGAATAGCATGATTTGCTCTGTCGCTATTTAATAAAACTGTAGATTATTCAACTGAAAGTTTTTAGTACTTAGAGAAATTTGTGATAAAATTAAATTTTCTTAGCATAAAATTATTTCGTCCTACTCTTACTGTTACTAAAATAGCTTGCATGCTTACAAAGATTCCTTAATACGTATACACCTATAAAGTCTACCTACAGTATAGGAACTTATGTAAGGATTAGTCTAAATTCACTCAATTAAACCAGAAGAGCAAATTACTTGGGAATATTAATACTTAATACAAATTAATTGAATCCAAATTTCTCATTTTATCATGTATGTCCTCAACTGAAAATTATTTATTTCACTTATATCTGTAATTTAGTCAATGGAAGATTAATTAGACGGTTGTAGTTGATGTACAAATTACTAAGAATGATGATTGCACAATACCAAACTCATTCAGGAAAACAAGAGGAAACGTAACCATAGTTGAAGATTTTGTTCATTATAATTGTTTTATTGTAACACATTATTTACTGTAGTTTATTACACAGAGTACAAGTTTGTATTTTTAATTTGATAACAACTATTAAAGTGTGTTCCTTAAAATTGTATGAATTTTATAGGTATTTTTTGTAAGCAGGAATAAAATTAAATACCTACAGTAACACGTAATAACATTTTTATTAAGATTAAATATATAAGAATTTTTTATATACAGATTTGAATTAGCTGTCTAATTAAAAGCGTTTCACTTCTTTAGCTGGGAATGGTGAGAACATTAATGTCAAGTGATAACAGAAGAGTTAAATCTTCCCATAACAATAACAGAAACATTGGAACCATTTTGCTCGATCCTAAGTTTATTGCCTTGTTTCCAATGCTTGCTAACATTGGTGACGTCATAATTGCAGGATTACTTTTATGAATGACATAGCCTTTTGGTTGGACTGGAAAACTGTAATATGCTCATAATATAGATAACCTAGTGAGTAGTATTTTAATAATTTACTAATATTTTTAACAACTTAAAGAGCACCAAAATGAATGAAGAATTAAGTAAAATACATATTGCTCTAAATAATATTGCCGTAATGTACCACTAAGATTTCATAGAAATTTCAAGACCCAAGAGAAATAGGCATAACATTCTTCGAGATATTCCTTTTCAACGTTTGGAGGTAAAAAATGCAATATGACAACGTCAAAAAAATCATCAAAAATCCGGAGATAAGGCCATCATACAAAAATATAATTTATAATAAGAGTTATCATAAATTTTTATTCATTTCTTCTACCACTATTACCAATTAAATTATTTATAAAACTATATTACACACTAATTTATATAATACCTTACAGTATATTTATTTCTTGTTATTATAGATTTGTCTTAAAATATTAATCTGTATATGGAGGTGATTGTCAAATATATTATTTTATTTAAACTACAAATTTGATTGCTTTCATTCAATAAAAATTTAAAATAATAATACCAGCTATGAAAAAATTTTTAGTTGAGATTTAGAGAAAAAATACATACATAAACCTTATAGCATTATATTATTGCGTTTTGGAGAAAGAAACTCTTTAAAAAGTGTAGCCAACTTTGATCTTGACCGTATTAAAAACTTATTTGTTTGTCCAAATGAAAATAAGGTTTCTTATTATTACTTAAATACAAAATTCTAAATAAAATAATATAAATGAAAAAGTTCTGTCGAGGTAATACACTTTTTATGTGTACATAGTTCAGCCTAACCGTTCTCTTTGCATCTCTAATTGTTCCATGTTAATCGCACAATTAACTTGTCATTAATATTATATGAAATATTCTAGTAGCTAAAATGTGTAGATAAATTAAAACATTTGTAATACTTAACCATGCATAAAATACTGATAATTATATGGACATTATAATTGTTTATTGATGATTTAATTTAGTAATGGAATCAAATGAAAAGAAATATGAAAGTAAGTGTAAATTTTATATAAACAATTATTGAATAATTTCAATTATTAGTAATTTAATTTCATAAATTGTAATATAATTAATAAATAACTATAATTAATAAAACTTAACAACCATTACAAACCTTTTTAAATTATCTGCAAATACAATACAATTCAGATAGCTAGTTAGTATCTACTAAATAACATTTATATCCTCTCTAGTGAAGTTCTTTCATGTTACCACAGTACGTTTACCAATCGGTAATAAAACCGTTTACGTATACTTGGAGTTCAAACTAACTTCAATGAAGATTTGCCATGAGACGGTTAATTGTTTGTAACATATGAGGCGTGAGAGACACCAGATCATAGTTTCAATTGCTTCCGACATAACTTTGATTAAACCTCGCATTAATCAGCTACTTCAAAGTCATTGGTTTTCACTCTTGAAAGTGATCAAAGGTAACAGATTTCTCTGCCATTTTCCGGTATTACACCATAATAGAACTTAGGTTAAAATTCGTTCCTGTATTGTAAAAGTACGATCTTTAGTTTATTTTCGATTGATAAAAAGATATATCCTATCATAAGGTTTTTGCTATTTTTATGTACTAAAAACTTGAGAGACAGGAGTAGGAGAATATGATATATAGAATATCAAAAAATACAACGGCTAATCTGAACTACAAGTCCAAACAGTTGGAGTAATGAATACATTATATAATCGGGCGATTAAAATGTCAAATATAAATAGCTATCTCCACTTTATTCTATGTAACAAACTTATTTAGATAAAAAACACAACAGTTTTGACTTGATTATACTAGATTACCAAAACTTAAAAGCTACTATAATACGATTAATAGCATTGCAATCTTTGCCGTTTTGACTTATTATTTATTAATAATGTAAAGAGTTGCCAATTAATAATTTTAATGTACTTGGTATAACAAGAAACTAATCTTATATACTCTTGTATGCAAAGATTTAACATTGTGTTTAAGACCTAAATACTAAAAATACTTCGTTAGACACAACCCAGGCTTGCAATGATGTGTCCTAAAGATGTGATACTTTAGTATATACGAATTTCCTGCAGAATGTTTTAGGTGTGATATGTAACCAACATATACACACTATGTAAAATCTTGGAGCATTGGAAAAAAGGTTTATTTGACAGCAGTTCCTACTAACATCAGTGTAACTCACTCATTATATACTGCAAACTAAATACGTATACTAGCTAGTATAGTAAGTAGTTAGCCCTTTATATAGCATGTGTATATATATATATATATATATATATATATATATACATATTATTTATAGTCAACTACTGTACAAATTATATGTATATATATACACACACACACACACACACACACACACATATATATATATATATATTAGTTACGTTTTCTTTACTATCTACTATCATTGATATGACCCAACCGCTATATAAACCACCAAGCTGACAAAGGTAACTCAATTGTAATTTTAAACAAAACTGATTATACAGATAAAATGGACAACTTTATTTCTAATAACAATATTACAAAACTAAATCATGATCCTTCAGATTCTTTACAAAAAGATATCAAGCAATGCATAAACAAAACTAATCATATTTTTCCGAATAACAAGAAACATAAATTCAAAATGATGAAGCCTTCTGCACCAATCCTCAAAGGTTTGCCAAAAATTCACAAAGAAAACTACCCAATAAGACCATTAGTAAATTTTCAAAATGCCCCATTCTTATAATTTAGCAAAATACTTGGACAGCAAAATTAAAGAACATTACAAATTTAAAACTGACATAAGACTAAAAAACAGCATTGACCTAGTAATCAAAATTAATGATATAGATATAACCAACAACAGTAAGTTTGTATCCTTCGATATAACAAATTTATACACAAATGTTCCGATCCAAGAAACAATGCTTATAATTAAAAATAATTTAACAGAACAGAACATTCTAAATACACAAGAAATTGAAGAAATACTTGAACTCACAAAAGTAACTCTAAGAGAAAATTACTTTACATTTAACAACAATTTCTACATACAACATGAAGGATTACCAATGGGATCACCACTATCCGGATTATTGGCTGATATATTCCTTGACAACATAGAAGAAAAATTCATGCTAAGCGATAAAAACAAACATCTAAAACAAATAATTTATTATTACAGATATGTTGATGATATAATATTTCTATGCAAAGGAAATGAAAGACAAAAAGACATGTTCAAAAATTACTTAAACCAAATTCATCATAATCTAAATTTTACCAATGAAATTGAAGAAAATAATGCAATAAACTACCTTCATTTGACTATAACCAAGATCAACAGAAAGCACAATTTCAAAATTTACAGAATACCGACATACACAGATTTAGTTATTCCTTCCTCATCGAATCACCCACATCACCAAAAAATGGCTGCATTCAAATCAATGATCGACAGATTACACAAAATTCCTATGAACACTGAAGATTTTTATAAAGAATTAAACATTATTAAATACATAGCCCAAAATAATGGATATAAACCAAGCATGATTGATATACTAACGAAGAACTACAGAAAAAAAGAAAATAAGAAGAAAGAAGAAAGAGATATCAAATACATTCAATCAGACTACCTTGGTAAACATTGTCACAAAATTAACAAATCATTTTATAAACAAGGATATCAATTGGCTTTCAAAACCTCGAAAAACCTTGGAATTCTAATCAAAAACAAAAGCAATTCAACAAACCAAAATCAAAATTCAAAATTCAACAATAGTGGAGTATACAAATTAAATTGCAACGATTGTCAATCCCACTACATTGGACAAACCGGCCGATACTTCAAAATTAGATTTAATGAACACATAAAAGCATTGAAAACATCGTCAAATTCAAAATATGCAGACCATTTAAATAACACTGGCCATACACACACTAACATCGAAAACAATCTTGAAATTTTACACACAAGCAAAAAAAGTCGCTTATTATCTACTTTAGAACACTTTGAAATCTACAAAAGTGCCAAAATTAATTATAATATATTATTAAATGACAAAGATTTTCTAACAAAAAATGTATTATTCGATAGACTTTTAAACAATATACATTGATCACATACAAAATTAAATACAACAAATTTAGCCACCAAGGTAGTGAAAAAACACATGACAAATTGGTTTTAATTATTTATTTTCATAACTTAACCTTTGTACCTGAAGATGAAAACACAGATTTCGAAATGTACATAGTAACATAAATAAAAGTTTACAAAAAGTGTTAAAAGGTTTATTTATATTGTATTATACATATTTATAAAACACTTTTCAAGGCTACATCTCTAACATAACAACTATTACTCATTTATGCGTTACAACTTTTATCATTGTCTTAATTATCCAACACGTCGTGAGGTGCTTATGTCACAGTACACAATAGAAAAGGCATATCAGAACAGCTGATATGTGACAAGTATGCAGAGACTAACGGTGTGTGTATATCATGGTTAGACTAAGTGAGGTATTTAACGACATATCTCCATCTCAGCAGAGTAAGATAGATGCCTATACCGAGTGAGAAGATACGTGTTACTGTTATGTGTGTTGGTTGTGTATATCATGGTTAGACTAAGTGAGGTATTTAACGACATATCTCCATCTCAGCAGAGTAAGATAGATGCCTATACCGAGTGAGAAGATACGTGTTACTGTTATGTGTGTTGGTTGTGTATATCATGGTTAGACTAAGTGAGGTATTTAACGACATATCTCCATCTCAGCAGAGTAAGATAGATGCCTATACCGAGTGAGAAGATACGTGTTACTGTTATGTGTGTTGGTTGTGTATATCATGGTTAGACTAAGTGAGGTATTTAACGACATATCTCCATCTCAGCAGAGTAAGATAGATGCCTATACCGAGTGAGAAGATACGTGTTACTGTTATGTGTGTTGGTTGTGTATATCATGGTTAGACTAAGTGAGGTATTTAACGACATATCTCCATCTCAGCAGAGTAAGATAGATGCCTATACCGAGTGAGAAGATACGTGTTACTGTTATGTGTGTTGGTTGTGTATATCATGGTTAGACTAAGTGAGGTATTTAACGACATATCTCCATCTCAGCAGAGTAAGATAGATGCCTATACCGAGTGAGAAGATACGTGTTACTGTTATGTGTGTTGGTTGTGTATATCATGGTTAGACTAAGTGAGGTATTTAACGACATATCTCCATCTCAGCAGAGTAAGATAGATGCCTATACCGAGTGAGAAGATACGTGTTACTGTTATGTGTGTTGGTTGTGTATATCATGGTTAGACTAAGTGAGGTATTTAACGACATATCTCCATCTCAGCAGAGTAAGATAGATGCCTATACCGAGTGAGAAGATACGTGTTACTGTTATGTGTGTTGGTTGTGTATATCATGGTTAGACTAAGTGAGGTATTTAACGACATATCTCCATCTCAGCAGAGTAAGATAGATGCCTATACCGAGTGAGAAGATACGTGTTACTGTTATGTGTGTTGGTTGTGTATATCATGGTTAGAATAAGTGAGGTATTTAACGACATATCTCCATCTCAGCAGAGTAAGATAGATGCCTATACCGAGTGAGAAGATACGTGTTACTGTTATGTGTGTTGGTTGTGTATATCATGGTTAGACTAAGTGAGGTATTTAAACGACATATCTCCATCTCAGCAGAGTAAGATAGATGCCTATACCGAGTGAGAAGATACGTGTTACTGTTATGTGTGTTGGTTGTGTATATCATGGTTAGACTAAGTGAGGTATTTAACGACATATCTCCATCTCAGCAGAGTAAGATAGATGCCTATACCGAGTGAGAAAGATACGTGTTACTGTTATGTGTGTTGGTTGTGTATATCATTGGTTAGACTAAGTGAAGTATTTAACGACATATCTCCCATCTCAGCAGAGTAAGATAGATGCCTATACCGTCGAGTGAGAGATACGTGTTTACTGTTATGTGTGTTTGGTTGTGTATATCATGCTTAGACTATAGTGAGGTATTTAACGACATATCTCCATATCAGCAGAGTAAGATATATGCCTATACCGAGTGAGAAGATACGTGGTTACTGTTATGTGTGTTGGTTGTGTATATTCATGTTATACTTAGTGAGGTATTTAACGACATATCTCCATCTCTGCAAGGAGTAAGATAGATGCCTTATACGATCGTGAGAAGATAACGTGTTACTGTTATGTGGTGTTGGTTGTGTGTATATCATGATTAGACTTAGTGAGGTATTTAACGACATTAATCTCCATCTCAGCAGAGTAAATTAGATGCCTATAACCGAGGGAGAAGATACGTGTTTACTGTTATGTTGTGTTGGTTGTGTATATCTATGGTTAGACTTAGTGAGGTATTTAACGACATATCACCATCTCAGCAGAGTATAGATAGATGCCTATACGAGTTTGAGAAGATACGTGTTACTGATATGTGTGTTGGTTGTGTATATACATGGTTAGACTTAAGTGAGGTATTTAACGACATATCTCCATCTCAGCAGAGGGTGGAGAGTAAGATAGATGCCTATACCGAGGGGAGAAGATACGTGTTACTGTTATGTGTGTTGGTTGTGTATATCATGGTTTGGACTATAAGTGAGGTATTTAACTGACATATCTCAAATCTCAAGCAGAGGTAAGATAGATGCCTATACCGAGTGAGAAGATACGTGTTACTGTTATGTGTGTTGGTTTGTGTATATCATGGTTAGACTAAGTGAGGTATTTTAACGACATATCTCCATCTCAGCAGAGTAAGATAGATGACCTGATACCGAGTGAGAAGATACGTGTTACTGTTATGTGTGTTGGTTGTGTATATCATGGTTAGAACTAAGTGAGGTATTTAACGACATATCTCCAATCTCAGCAGAGTAAGATGATGACCTATACGAGTGAGAAGATACGTGTTACTGTTATGTGTGTTGGTTGTGTATATCAATTTGGTTAGACTAAGTGAGGTATTTAACGACATATCTCATCTCAGCAGAGTAAGATAGATGCCTGTACCGAGTGAGGAAGATACGTGTTACTGTTATGTGTGTTGGTTGTGTATATCATGGTTAGACTAAGTGAGGTAATTTAACGGACATATCTCATCTCAGCAGAGTAAGATAGATGCCTATACCGAGTGAGAAGATACGTGTTACTGATATGTGTGTTTGGGTTGTGTATATCGATGGTTAGACTAAGTGAGGTATTTAACGACGTATCTCTCCATCTCAGCAGTAGTAAGATAGATGCCTTATACCGAGTGAGAAGATACGTGTTACTGTTATGTGTGTTGGTTGTGTATATCATGGTTAGACTAAGTGAGTGTATTTACGACATAATCTCCATCTCTCAGCAGAGTAAGATAGATGCCTATACCGAGTGAGTGAGAGATACAGATTGATAACTGTTATGTGTGTTGGTTGTGTATATCATGGTTAGACTAAGTGAGGTATTTAACGACATATCTCCATGCTCTGCCAGAGTAAGAAGATAGATGCCTATACCGAGTTGCAGAAGATACTGTGTTACTGTTATGTGTTGTAGGTTGGTGTGTATTTCATGGTTAGACTAAGTGAGGTATTTAACGACATAATCTCCATCTCTCAGCAGAGTAAGATAGATGCCTAATTACCGAGTGAGAAGATACGTGTTACTGTTATGTGTGTTGGTTGTGTATATCATGGTGACTAAGTGAGGTAGTTTAACGACATATATCTCCATCTCGCATCAGAGTAAGATAGATGCCTATACCGAGATGAGAAGCATACGTGTTACTGTTATGTGTGTTGGTTGTGTATATCATGGTATAGACTAAGTGAGGTATTTAACGACAAATCTCTCCTCTCAGGCAGAGTAAGAATATGTGCCTATACCGAGTGAGAAGGATACGTGTACTGTGTTATGTGTGTTGGTTGCGAATATCATGGTTAGACTAAGTGAGGTATTTAACGACATATCTCAATTTCAGCAGAGTAAAGATAGATTGCCTATACCGGAGTGAAGAAGATACGTGTTACTGTTATGTGTGTTGGTTGTGTATATCATGGGTTTAGACTAGTGAGGTATTTAACGACATATCTCCATCTCAGCAGAGTAAGATAGATGCCTATTACCAAGTGGAGAAGATTACGAGTGTTACTGTTATGTGTGTTGGTTGTGATTAATATCATGGTTAGACTAAGTGAGGTATTTAACGACATATCTCCATCTCAGCAGAGTAAGAAGATAGATGCCTATTACCAAGTGAGAAGATACGTGTTACTGTTATGTGTGTTGGTTGTGTATATCATGGTTAGGACTAAGTAAAGGTATTTAACGACTCTATCTCCCCATCTCAGCAGAGTATAAGATAGTTGCCTATACCGAGTGAGAAGATACGTGTTTATCTGTTATGTGTGTTGGTTGTGTATATTATGGTTAGACTAAGTGAGGTATTTACGACATATCTCCATCTCAGCAGAAGTAAGATAGATGCCTATACCGAGTGAGAAGATACGTGTTACAGTTATGTGTGTTGGTTGTGTATATCATGGTTAGACTAAGTGAGGTATTAAGCGACATATCTCCATCTCTCAGCAGAGTAAGATAGATGCCCTATAACCGAGTGAGAAGAACGTGTTACTGTAATTTATGTGGTGTGTTGGTTGTATATCATGGTTCGAACAAAGTGAGGTATTTTAAACGAACATATCTCCATCTCACAGAGTAAGATCGATGCCTATACCGAGTGAGAAGATACGTGTTACTGTTATGTGTGTTGGTTGTGTATATCATGGTTAGACCTAAGTGAGGTATTTAACCGACATATCTCCATCTCACCAGAGTAAGATAGATGCCTATACGAGTGATGAAGATACGTGTTACTGTTATGTGTGTTGGTTGTGTATATCATGGTTAGACTAAGTGAGGTATTTTAACGACATATCTCCATCTCACCGAGTAAGATAGATGCCCTATACCGAGTGAGAAGATACGTGTTACGGTTATGTGTGTTGTTGTGTTTTTTTTATATCATTGTTTATACTAAAGTGAGGTATTTAACGACATATTCCATCTCAGGCAGAGTAAGATAGATGCCTATACCGAGTGAGAAGATACGTGTTACTGGTTATGTGTGTTGGTTGTGTATATCATCGGTTGGGACTTACTAAGTGAGGTATTTAACGACATATCTCCATCCTCAGCAGAGTAAACGATAGATGCCTATACCGAGTGAGTAAGATACGTGTTACTGTTATGTGTGATGGTTGTGTATATCATGGTTAGACAAAAGTGGAGGTAATTTTAACGACATATCTCCATCTCAGCAGAGTAGATAGATGCCTATACCGAGTGAGAAGAGAAGATACGTGTTACTGTTATGTGTGTTGGTTGTGTATATCATGCTGTAGACTAAGTGATGGTAGTTAACGACATATCTCCCATCTCAGCAGAGTAAGATAGATGCCTATTACCGAGTGAGAAGATACGTGTTACTTGTTATGTTGTGTGTTGGTTGTGTATAATCATTGCGTTTTAGACTAAGTGAAAGTATTTAACGACATATCTCCATCTCAGCAGAGTAAGATAGATGCCTTATACCGAGTGAGAAGATACGTGTTACTGTTATGTGTGTTGGTTGTGTGTATATCATGGTTGGGACTAATTGAGGTATTTAACGACATATCTCCATCTCAGCAGAGTAAGATAGAATGCCTATACCGAGTGAGAAGATACGTGTTACTGTTATGTGTGTTGGTTGTGTATATCATGGTTTGGACTAAATTGAGGTATTTAACGACTTATCTCCATCTCAGCAGAGTAGATAGATGCCTTATACCGAGTGAGAAGATTACGTGTTACTGTTATGTGTGTTGGTTGTGAATATATCATGGTTAGACTAAGTGAGGTATTTAAACGACATATTTCCATCTCAGCAGGAGTATGTTAGATGAGATACGAAGTTGAGGGAAGATACGTGTTACTGTTATGTGTGTTGGGTTTGTTGTTTATTCATGCTTAGACTATATGTGATGGTATTTTAACGACAGTTCTCCATTCTCAGGGCAGAGTAAGATAGATGCCGTATACCGAGTGTGAAGATACGTTGGTTACTCTATGTGTGTTGGTTGTGTATATTATGCTTTGACTAAGTTAGTATTTAACGACATATCTCCATCTCAGCAGAGTAAGATAGATGCCTATACGTAGTGAGGAGATACGTGTTTACTGTTATGTGTGTTGGTAGTGTATATCATGGTTAGACTAAGATATTTAACGACATATCTCATCTGGGTTCTGTAGTATACCGAGTGAGAAGTACGTTCCCCAGTGTATCCCGGTTAGGTGGTATTTAACGACATATCCTCCATCTCAGCAGAGTTAAGATAGATGTCCTATAACCGAGTGAGAAGATACGTGTTACTGTTATGTGTGTTGGTTGAGCGTGTAACAATCCACAGTAGGCTAGGTAAGTCAACAATACCTGATGTGTGTTTCATGTGTACCACATTTGTAGAGAGTGATCTTGTGAATATCTGGCATATATAAATATAACAGATGTTAATTAACAGATTGTAATAATTTCTTATTGAACATTTGATTAACTATGACAAAAAAATACTTTATTTTACACGAGTCGGATAACTGTTTATTGAAAATTATCATATATATGGTTTGTTGCTAATTATTTGATTCGCGTACTGCCCATTACTTTCTTACATCATTATACTATCGTTATTATATATTTTATTTTGCACAAAAACAAATATCAAACCTTTCCTTAACAGAAACATGCAAAATTACTTCACATACTCATTTATTTTAATATTGAAGAGTTTCATCGCCAAAATGAGAAATATGTTATAAAACATTCCATTTCCTACAAAGAGTTATTTACACTTGCGTCTCTTTAGAGATTTATTCTCGGTTTATTACGCCAATAATTCTGGTACCAGAGATTGTGGGTGAGTAAAGCGAATTCTAAATCAAAATTTGTAAACAGCTTATAATATCAACTTACACGTTTATATAAAGGAATGACCGCTGGTATTTTAAAACATAAAGATTCTTGTAAATAGCTGGTTAAAAATATAATTTTGCATGCATCGTTATAACAATTAGCAAGATATCTTTGCTAAATTGTTTATATGTTTGCATAAAAAAAGAATGCTATAGTTGTCACTTTAAAGTTTTACACTAGAACTAATAACAATTATTATTATATACACACATCTTAATTTCCAAAGAACTCGAAAACAACGCAGATATTAAAACAAATTACTGAGAACTATGTATTTAATATTAAAAACTAAATATAGCACAAAAGGATAGTAAAAGCTAAGTAATAATTTTACCTTTATAATTAGCCTACATTCTTGCATATTTAGCAAACTTGCATAGTAACTCAATAAATAGACTTATATTTTTCTTTTCTTTTATCTAATCAAACATGTTGTAAAATTTTGTTTCTCTAGGTTAAATAAATTTAAAAATATACATTTTGTGTAAAAAATATAAAATGTCGGCTAGCAGCTAAATATGAATACTACCGAACTTATTTCATGCAATAAAGTGAAGTGTGTTTTGCTAGAATCATTGTTGGATCTTTTTTTCGAGAGGGGTAAGTGTGTGTGAATGATGCATTATTAACCATTGCTATAGTGTTTTATCTATTATTTTAATATAAACACTGATTAGAGTTTCCTAAGCCTAATTTCCAGGAACATTGTTTACACCATACTTGTCGAAAATCATAATAAAATAAGTGATTTTTCTACAGATAGCTTACACACATTTTTCTCCACCCTTCTTACACACCGGATAGAATCTCTTGTGCAGTTTGAAGTGACTATGGGTTTACTGTTCTTATACATAAATAAATATACCTTGGGACATCTCCCAAGTGTTTTTGGGAGTAACACGAATAACAAATAAAATGTATATTTGACAATACTTTAGTTAGTTTACCTGTTTTGTTATCCATTTAGATTGATTTCTCTGTAGATGCGTACACGAAACAATACATTCATAGCTTTCCGTATGTCTTTCAACAAGTATGTCTTTTATTGAATATTTCCGGAAACTAGACGTTCAAGTCCTATGTGTTGAATAATACAACATAAATTTACTAACCGTCTAACTGGCGAGTGTTGTGTTAGTTTTCATATACTGTAAAAGGTTTATGAGAAATGTATATAACATACTATAATAGTGTTCAGCCAGTTGAGTTTCATTATCTTTTAGTACTCAAACATATTGTGCTATACAGTAGAATATTTTTACCGCATTTTATGTTCATGAATTTTTTTTATTCTTATGTAGTACTATAGTATGTAATGTATTCTTCTTTGAAGGTTTTTTAGTTAGAGTCATTACTGTTATTATATATGTGTGTTTCTGCTTTATAAAGAATATAACATTATTGTTAAAAGTTTATCTTAATTTAATTCCTATTTGACCTTGTTTTTGATCAAAAACGTTTAGAGGTCAAAACATTTTTCACCGTATGTGACGTATATATGTCAGTCGGTGTAATTTGAAAATAATTTACAAAATAAATAGTTTTGCATCAACCTGTAATTTACTCAGTTACTGTACGGCATTTAATATTTCTTATACGAAAGGTAATAATCGTGCATATAAAGTAATGCCAAAAATATATATACTCTTTGCAAAAGTAAAATAAACTAATGGGTCAATATGACATGCAATCATGGAAGCGTTCCAGAGTCGTGGAATCTGATTTGTTCTTCAAATTTGCATAAACTAAACAAAGCATTTCCATAAATCAGAATAAATTATTCCAAACTTGTTTACGCTGTCAGTATTCATATTAAAGTTACAGGACATTCTTAATGAATTACCAAAACGCACAGATGACAGAAACGGCAAAATACAAAATAATTAAATCGCCAAAAGTAAGGCCACTGCGGTGTAGTGGTAGCGCGCTTACCCGGCAAGTGAATGATCCCGACGGAGCTAGTACTATTTTCGATTTAATGTTAATATAAAGTATATATATATATATATATATATATATATATATATATATATATATATATATATATTTGTACCTAATATTGATAGAAAGATACCTAAAAAATATGAACCAAGCTGAAAAACCCAAGATTCACAACTACTATGAAATTACCCGTTATTTATTCACAGCAAATTTTTAATATATATACAAATATATTATTTGAAGATATCGTTAAAAACCATTGATTCTGTGGCATGCAGCTTTATGACATTCTTTAATATGTTTGGTAAAATGAGTCAGGAAGTTCAAAATTAAATGCATAAGTTTCAGTTAAAGTTCTATTTAAACTTATATTTCGAGTATTCGAAATTTAGATCATCAATGATGACAGCATTGCTATTGTATGCAACTCAATCAAAGTAAGTTCCTCTTAAGTCTGCGTGGATTAACATCCCGTGAAAGTGATTAATATAACAGAAAAAGACGTAGACAGGGATATCCTTAAACCTGTGGTCTTTAAACGTTACCACTTGAATTTGACAATAATCAACGTGAATAAATTAAATGAATATACTAAAAACGCTAATTATTTCTTTACTGCAGTGAAGGAGTGCTTGTATAAATAATGTAAAAGCTATAAAACGTTTAAATATCACCTAATAAATGGGACTATAAAGAAACATGAATGTAAATAATTTAATGTCAAGGTTATCCTTTTTATCTTTCAAAATCTTCTGTAAATAAACTCTATTTAAACTCTATCTAACTCATTTTAAACTTTAATCTGTATTAATAATTAAAAAAAATTGTTAAAGATAATATTGTGTAATTATTTTAAACTGGGATATTTCACTTGTAACATTTTAAAATCTCTACTTGTATCAATAAACTACTAAGGTTTCTTTCAAGTACAATTAAAATATTTACACTATGGCTCCTTGGGTGTGCTTGAATACAAATGTATTAACTTATGACGGAAGACATTTTTAAACGTCAACTTTATAGTAGATGATGGGAGATATGAAGGAGAAATTATATACATTTATTTAATATTATGAACATTATGAATTCAAAATATGATGTTTCATATTTACTGAACAAACCGGTTCATTTAGGTATAAACGCGATTTTTATTGATGTATCGCATTTCACGTTGTCCCAGGAAGTATTAAAAAATAATTTGTAATAATACATAAAGAACATTTTAATTTTACTTAATTTACTAACAACTAAGCTATTTAGTAACCCTAACTATTTTGTTTTTTTCGTTACGTATTTAGCACGTTAACGAGGTAAGAGGAAATTGTTTCATAATCGTAGGCTTAAACTAATATCAGCCTCAAGGATACGATTCTTCTTCAGTGCTAATGACCTTTTCACTATCGAGAGAAAATTATTGATTGCGCAAAGTGCATGAATCGTAGTAATATCCTGTCAATGTATTAAACTAAAGGATTAATGGAATGATGATTTTAGTTACCAATTTTATAGTTTATTTATATTTTTTTATTATTAAACTTCACATCTATAAACTTCTATCATATAATAATATAATGTATCACAATTTATATCACGGTTTTGAATTGCTCACTAAATTCAAAGTGAGCAATTCAAAACTCACTTTTGAATTGCCTGATAGAGGATTGGCAATTTAACAGATAAAATCATAAAAAATAAATGTGTATATTTGATCGCTCTCACTTGAAATATATAACATAGGGAAATATAAAGAACTGCTTTCCCCGTATCACGTTGTATATTAATACTAATTAATTTTTTACTGTACCTGAGAGAGCATTGTAATATTTCTTCATTATTACAAAGATGGTAAAACACAGTATCTGCTCACAAAGAAGCACAGTTCGTAGAAACCACCTCGACCTGACAGTGACACTCACCCATTCATTAGAGGAAATAATGTCTTGTTATAAGAGAAGGCCTTTGATGTTTTCTGATACTGACAGTGTTATTGACGTCTTTCATATCTCTGGGCTTTATTATGAACACAATTTTATAAAAACAATATTTTGCTTGTCACTTTTTTCAATGTTTTGATATTTTTCTAAATTGGTCAAAAACAAAACAAGTTTTCATCTATTTGTCACACTTATTTTAGTTTTTTATTAACTTTTGTAAAATTTTATATCTTTGCACCAAGCAGATTTTAACTGCATATGACAATGAAAAATCACTGCACTCTCTATTATTTTGTTGAGTTAATGTTGAGTATCTTTGTAGGCCTTCTAAATTATTTTCAACACTTTCCTCTAAACAGTGATTTCCTAATGATAATGTGTAAGATAACTTGGCTAAACTCACTAAGGTATGTTTTTTAGTAGCATCTCCAGTGGCTGCTTTAGTAAAAACCGTGTGCTGCACAAGTGGGAGGATAATTTTCTTGTCGTAAGCTTAGTGGGCGTGTGATGTAATTTAAATATATGGTGGTTTAAATGACATATCATTACAAATTATTCTATTATTCCAACTAATAATACAACTACATAAACAAACATAATATTTTATTAAGAAACATGGAAATTAGTACAGTCAAATTATGAAATCTATATATATAAAAATGAATGTTTGTATGTTTGTCCTTTATGGAATCGTGAACTATTGGACCGATCATGATGAAAATTTGTACGTATATGTATTTTTCCACGGAGAAGGTTTATAAGCTATGCCCATCCCTTTCCCGATTCAGGATTCCGCCCCACTGGTTACAGAAATACCCATAAGAAATGCATTGCAGCAAACATATGTTAACGTCTTTTCAAATTTTTAATCAGCTGTTCTTTGTAAACATATATTACACTTATAGTTTTAAAGCATAGAGTAAGCTTAAGAGAAACGACAAATTTTGTTTAAACTGTTTTTGCAATCACTGTTAAACATAGACTTTACTATCCAGATAATACAATTCAAATTTGACGTAAAAATTCACCTTTAACTGCAATATTTATTTAATATAAACCATGCTCATGCTTGATCAGAAGAGTAATGCAGATATCATAATTACTATCTTACGTTGGCTACAAATATAAAGAATGTTATAAAATCAACCTTAGTTGTTTTTTTTGACAGAAGTATGGTTCTCAAAACTCCGTGTGTACATATTCTCTCGATCGAGACAACAAAGCAAGCTCAATCGTGGCATCGGAAATATAACTAATTTAATCTAAAATTTATTATAGTAAAAAAAAAAATTTACTAAGTAATATAAGGACTTCGGTTCTTAAGATTTGCGTGCGAAGCCGTGGGTAACAGCTAGATAGAGGCAGGAATATGGTACATACCTTCATAATACGCCCAAGAGGCTCACGATGGAACGACTATCAATTATCTCAGCAATGTTTAGAATGTGATAGAAAAAGAATAAGTGAATATAGTGTACTGTTTTCAACGGGAAATTGCGTGCGAAGCCGCGGGCAACTTTTGCAAAAAATTATTGAAATGCGCAGCAAAGCGCGCCGGGCCCGCTAGTTGTGACTAAAATTTGTGTAAAAATCTCTTAATGTTTTATGTCACGAAAGAACGCTCATAATGTTAATTGCGAATAAAATTTTCTGGCAACACATGTATGATTACATGGTCGTTACATTTTCTTGTTTTATCGCACGTAACATATTAATTGTCCATTGATTCTACAAATTAAGGTAACTCTTAATATAACTGATAATGTATAAAATTTAAGAAATTTAAAATTCACAATATGTCCTGGAAACGTAATGGATTCAATATATTTTTAATTTTAAATTGTTTTTATTTAAACCGAATTTCAGAAATAATATATAACAATTTACCATGATCTATTGAATTTAATATGTTTACGTTTTGTAAGTGACACTATAATTAAATAAAAAGACTTTTACAACATCTTAATTTTAACGCCACTATGACATATTCACAGTTACTTATGCTAAATAAAACTTCAAATTTAAAACTCACAACAAAATACTGTATAAATTATTTACAAACTATTACATGGCGGTGGATACGATCATGGTTGTTAAATCTTCTTCAAAGAACCCATTGATGGAGTACAAGGGTCGAGCCTTTAACCAGACTTCTCCTCACCGACTTGAATTTTGTCGCATCCATGACTTTAACATTGGCCAGTAACCAGACTCAGTCGAGTGAAAAGAATGTTGATTTCGTCACGTTGCCTGGTCCTGTGGAGGTGATTTTGTCCCCTAGTTTCAAAATATGAAAGGTTAAATTTCATATATAGGACACTGTTTAGGGCGTACTTGCTATAGAGTGTCAATATCTCTGGGCGCTGAAACAAGGGCCGGCAGTGGTCTAATCTTCCACTTCTTGCTATAGCACGGACTGCGCTCTTCTTGAGCTTGAAGACCTCAGAGCACCCAGAAGAATGGCCGCATAGAATAAGCCGTAGATCATATGGCTGTGAAATAAAGAATTATTTTTCAGCCAATCGTTTTACTAATCTGCGCAGCAGGTAAACCACACGTGTCAACTTAGTGCTGATGAACCAGTACTGGAATAAAAAATTCGCCAGCCTGCTGAGTGACAGATTTCAATGACTTAATATGGCATTAATACGAGTACATAGATGAAATGAAAAATAAGAATGAAAAAAGTAATAATTAAAATTACTTACCAAAATATATGTTGAATAGGGTTATATTTATTAAAGAAAAAAGGTCATTTGTACTACGCATGTTTATTTTTAAAATAAAAATGTAGAGGTATAAATGTATAACGACCAGAGGAGGATCCAGGGTTTTAAAAGGGAATGGGATCAGAATATGCAAAGAAACTCATTTGGCTCTCTTCTCTCGTTGATGATGTTTAATCCCTTTTGACGTGACTATCCGCTTGTGATGTAGTGAAACAATATTATGTCTTAGTGAAGAACATTGTTACTGGCAAACAAAGATATAATGAATGTTAATAAGATTGTTAACCGATGTCTTTCACTATCAGGAGAGTATAAGCAGTTATAATAAAATTTATTTAACAGTAAGACATAAATAAGTAACTTCACAAAAGATCACACATTTATTATTACTAGATAAATAACTGTGTAGTAAAGATAAATATCTAGATATTGTTTACTAGATATATATTTTTACTATATAAGAGTATAATACGTTATTACTTCTAATAACAGTCCAAGTTTTTGATTATTAAATATACAGAATTTTCAAACCCTTTATCTGAAGTTCCAATCAGCAATAAATATGACATTTATTACAATTAGGAAATCCGTTTCAATTACTAGTAAATTGTAAATAAAAACTATTGTAAATAGCAGAGGTACTATTCCCATAACGTATGCTATGTAAAAATAAGACACTTTGTATTAAAAAGAGCATATAACAAATAAAATACATATTAATTTGTTAGTCAAATCCAATGTCACATGTACCTGTATAGTGGGTCCCTTATTCTCCTTGCTTGATAGAGTACTCTCTGAATAATTATTTGATCTATATAATTCTACACAGGAAAGATTTATGTAATAAACGTTTTTTGCTTAATTCATAAGGATTAAGCATGGTTCATTCCATGTACCTCAGGTCTAATGTTTTATTGCTACTCAATAACCAACCTGAGTGATATAAAAAAATGAAATCTTTAACCCATAGATCAATTTACTATCGAAAAATCGTATTTAGGTATAGATAGAATTGTGTTCCAGTTCCCTGATTCACCGTCAGCTAATATACAAACTAAAGGAATTATTTAAACCACATGCCAACTGCAATACATCTCTATAGTACATGTTGATTAGTCTGTTATTAGAAGAGTCTGTCAAAAAGGGCAGATGTAAATGTTTGTCTGTAAGATATAGATGGTATATTTAGATTTTCTTTCTTGTACCAAGACATTTTCCACAAAAACTCCTAAAATTTTTTTAATTACTGTGGGCAAATCAATACACTATTATACTGTCATACTTGACACTATTTTAATAAAATAAATGGAATTAAGGGCTGTATCTATTAAAAGCTGAGACAATTGACGAGCTACAAACGGGGCAATGATAAGTTTGTCATTGCAATGATTATTATAAGTAATTCTTTTTTCAACACGATGTGTTTATAAGCCTGCCTCATGTTGCACTGTGACATGAACAATCAATTCGTAAACAGTGTCACATGGACTACTTATGAGCATCTCCATCATCTGCTATTGGATTGGGTCGGTGAACCCATCACTTATTCTAAACACCCTAATACTTGTTTTCTGCATATGGTATCAGCACAAGGGAAATATCAGGTGATATTGACATACGTAGTCTAATGTATACTGTAACGTGAGTAAGTAACAAACAAGAATTGAATAGACAATGGACTTCATTCCCTTGGTGTTTTCTGTGATTTAAGCAAAGCGTTTGATCCGTTGATCATAATATTCTCCTTGGAAAACTAGAAAAATATGGAGTTAGAGTTCACTCTTTTCAATTCATGAAGTCTTATGTGTCTGATAGGGATCAAATCGTCCAAATCCACGATGGCCAAAATAAAGTTTCCTCATCACATAGAGCTATTACTTGTGGTGTTCCTCAAGGCTCTATTCTTGGTCCTGTATTGTTTCTCATTTATGTAAATGATCTTCCAAATATTTCAACAGACGTCAAAATTACGATATTTGCTGATGATTGTTCTTGTTTCCAATAAATCACCAAATTTGGCTATATCGAATTCAAACATCCAGTTGCAAAGTATAAATCAGTGGTTTAATTTAAATAAACTTAGATTAAACATCAGCAAAACTAATATCATCCAGTTTCATCTAGGGAACACAAACCAGTTTAATATTCAGGATCTTATCAAACTAGGAAGCGAGCAAGCCAAGCAAGAAACCTCAGTTAAATTTCTGGGTTTATATATCGATAATAGGCTCACATGGAGCGGCCACGTGGAACATATCTGCAAAAGGCTTCGAACCATGGGATTTGCTCTCAACCATCTCACCAAGGTCTGTAGCCAAGATGTTCTACGAACAGTATATTTTTCTCACGTTCAATCGATTTTGAGGTACGGGTTAATGTTCTGGGGTCCATCCAGCGTAGTAAATTTCAATAGAGTATTTGTCCTCCAGAAATGGTGTTTGCGAATCATCTCAGGACGTAGGAGATTCGGGACTTGTAAACCTCTTTTCGGTGAATTAAAAATACTTACTCTGGCGGGTCTGATGGGGTACGAGCTATGCTCTTTTGTTAAGGGCAATCCAGAGCTTTTTGTAAGCAATGGATACTACCATCAGTATCCGACCAGATCAAGAGAGCTGATATCTGTGGCTGCACATAGTACCAGCGCATTTGAGAGGGGTCCATACCACTTGGGTGCAAAAGCTTTCAATGCATTGCCATTGAATATTAAAAATGAGCAAAATCTACGTTTATTTAAAAAAAAAAACTAAAAAACACGCTTTCTTGATAAATGTTTTTAATGTGTAAGAGACTTGTTAGATTAGATATCGTTTTTAGTATTTGACGTGTAATGTAAAAATGTATTTTGCATTTAAGAATAAAGAACTTGAATCTTGAATCTTTGTGATGCTCTTTGTAATAGCATTTATTCAGTCAACCCCTAGATATGCGTAATGTGTACCATTCTGTTTTTTGGAATATTTTAAATCATGGTAGCCTAGCCGTTTTCATTTAAATTTCTCCTCTGATAAAACACTTAAGTGTAACATATACTGTGCCCGTATATCTCCGTAAATTTCTCTCCGTGAGGACTATAGCACTCTAAAGCAAACTTTTTAACCATTTCAGTGTATTACAATTTAATAGCTTCGTATAGACTTTTTCGTTACAAAATTCCTATAAAACACAAAATTGAAACCTCACCTCTGCGTGATGTCTGGTGCAAGAATATTTTTTTTATTACTTTGAGTTATTATCACTATGAAATTACCACAAATTTTCAAATTTCATTTATATTGTAACTGTAGTAATATCTTATTGGTAACTAATGAAAATCTTTCATTATGTACATTAATTATACAGAAGTACTTCCTTTATGTATCGTAAAAAGTATGTTCCCAGTGATAACATGAAATAAACAATACAAAGACAACACCACATTTACTTTCTGCCCTAGGCCTCAGTAAGCCTGATCAATGACGTCATAAGTCACTTGATATCTTCTCTCCGTCTTGCTCTGCGTGATCTGTCAGTTTTTATACTCCGATATTATACGAGTATAACAGCACTTGTTCATATATATATATTACTTACAATATTTTATTAATAAGTTCTTGAAGCAAAAGAAATTAAGCATTAAAAAGTACTACATCCAAACTAAAAAGTTACTGATGAGAAATAAATTAGATTAAACGTGTTACGAAATTTTAAGTAAACAGATATTTCAATTATTGAAGTAAGTGTTTAATATATTTTCATTACACACGAAAGAGTAATATTTGACTTTGTGCCAACCAATATAATCTAAAAAATGTTTATATACTTGTCTAAGTGGATAAACAATAATATCTTTGATCACAAACAACACGTCCAATGTCATGTAGCTGAAAATGTGTACGTAGAAGTGGAAAGTAAAATTCATAATCCTTTCTGTATTACCCACCTTAATTTAAATGATGTATTAAAAATATCTGGCTTGGATTTTTAATATTTAAAATTGATTTTATTTAATTAATTACATAATTAATTATTGTGTATTTAATTATTGAATTAATTTAATTATTAATGTTCTAAATATTATGTTAGCTAACAAATTAGTTGACGACCGATTGTTTAAGATATTGAATTGGCAAAATTTTAATATTTTTAATTCATAGGAAATCTTCTTCAAGAAAAATAGTGTTCAATAGTTTGATTTCTCAAAATTCTTTTTACTCTATATCTCCACCTAGTTAATAGACTGATGGAAAAAATTCTCATAAAACAATATTAGCTTTTAAACATTTAGCGAAACGTTCACGCTAAATTTCCTAAATTGATTAGAATTAATAAGGGAAATGCACTTATATCATCATATGAGCATTGGGGCTATATAAAAAGAACCTATCCATCTATTTCATAGCTATTTTTAATATCAATTGAGGAATATGGGAATTATGGTTATTATAAGAATATGTTCTTTACGACAGCAGAATTTTATTTTAAAATGTATAATAATTTTCACATAATCCTGAGTCTCTGGTTGAGGTAAGAAAGGCATTAACTTAATTAAAAACCTAGACAAAAAGGTTTATGATAGATTGTACACAATAATATATTGTAGGCTTGGCTATCAATTACATATTGCCATAGATCACCTAATTGCAGAAGCTTTAGGTAATCACCTAATTAATTCATCAAAAGGAATTTATTCCTTAACGGTACCTTGTTTATAAGCTATCATATACATACATAGAAATCAATCAGTTTAATATATTAGAGTAGTTACTAACTCTCCATCAGTAGGCTATTTATTATACCTCTCAATTAATATCAAGAGGTGTTGTCCAGTAGCACGTGATGGTTTATTTATCTACCTTTATAGTCTGTCAAGTTCTTACATAAATATTTTAATCAGCCTTCTGCTGTGACTAGATTACTTTATATAACATACTAGATTTGAAGGGTATAAAGAAACGGAGATATCTAAACTTAATCCATTAATAGATAAAACTAGCTTAGCAAAAATACGAATTCAGGTCATTAGCATTAATTTAAAATTAAGATTTTTACTAACCACGATCATACAAAAGATATCACAATTTCCTACATTACAGTAAGTTGCTCTTGATAGCAAGGCAATCTTCATCAGACCTAAAATATATATATATATATATATATATATATATATATAAAAAACAGGGTATAACTGAAATATATCGACAAAACTTCAGGATGTTGTTCCTGGGGTGAAAGTAAACCAAAAAACTTCCCATAAATGTATGTCTTAAAATGGATCGTTTTTCCGCCTGTCCGTCTGTTTGTGGTTTTACATTAAATTAAACAATACTATCTCGATATGAAAAAGAGTGTTTAAGCTGTAATTACTAAGGAACAACTTAAAATTATAGCAGTTATCTCTAAATCTTAGGGATTACTTTAACAACATACTCCCTTACGTTTGATGCGATGCATGCATTAATACGTCTGGTTATCGAATCCGAGTTTTTTTCAAGTATTCTTGGTGTATTTCATACAGTGTTACAGGCTGCAGTGATACGTTGTAAAAGGTTCTCCGTGGTGTGAACTGGTGTTTCATAAAGTAAGATTTTTAATGACGCTAAAAAAGATCAATTTGATTCAGATCAGGCGACCGAAGTGGCCATGATACAGGTCCTCCTCTGCATATCTATATTTCCTGGCAAATCCTGTTGTATGAAGTGTATGTTAGTAGTAGTGGGGCTGAACTCCTCCTAAACGAGTGGACCGATTTTTAAGTGAAACTTTTTGTGTGTCTTCAGGTGGATCCGAGAATGGTTTAGATTCACAATTCGGTCCAATTTAAATAGTTTATTTCATTAATTGTTTTAATAATAAATGTTGTTGATGTTGGAGTGTTTTACATTGGATCCGCCAGACTGCGCTACGTCACGTAATACAAAAGTGAACTGTTAACTTAAACAGCTGTTAATACTTTCAGCTGAAGTTCATCAAAGAGGCAGAAACATTAATTGTTTACATTTAAAATTTAGACAATTGTTATTGTAGAGTGCTTGATCAGTAGTGTAATGCATATTGCAAAGATGAAGTTTTCACCAATTGTTCTATGTAAACAGTATAATATTACAACACAGCCATAATGTTTTTTCTATTTTAATTTCCCAGGGTGTCCCGACAGTTTGTGCTGCTATCAAATTTGGTTTGTTGTTTTGTAACATCGTGTAATTATTGTGCTCAATGCTAATTGTAATAATAATAATAATCTCTTTATTGCATTTTAAAACAATTTAACATTGTATCGCAATCGTCATAAACAAAAAATAAATAGTCCCAACTATACCTTCATACACATTCACACTTACAATTCATACATTCGCTCAGGCACATCCAAACTGACTCCAGATCCAGAGCAAACACATACAAACTGATTATTTAAATACTGTTGCAAATTTAGACCTCCCCAGCGGCTCATCAATGAATTCATCGACAGAAATAAAACGCTTTTGACACCAAAAGGCATTTGAGACGAGTTTTTAAATTGATTTTGATTGATGGAATTTTTTATACTCTCAGGGAGCTTGTTGATGAGTCTGATACCAACTTGTTTCGGGAGGTGTTGTGATAACGTCAATCTGTATTGACTAGTTCGAAAATTGTCCCTGCCTCTTGTCCCATATTGGTGAAACGTCACACGCCACGAACCAAATCACACTTTGATTTTGCAGTACGTTGATCACCTCAAGAATGTAGAGGCAGGGCAAAGTCAGCAACCCAGCTCCCTGAAAGATTCCCTACACGACTCTCTATAATTCAGCTTTGCAATGATTTCTGATTGCTTTTTTTTGGAGCTTGAAAACTCTTTCCATTTTGTTTCTGGCACATACCTCCCCAGAAGTCTCACTCCATACGCAAAGTGGTGGGTGGATTAAGCCGAAAATAGGCCATTTTTAAAACTCTGAGGGAACAAAACTTTGCTAAATGCCGCAAGGCATATATGCCTGAGGCTACTCTAGCACATACATTGTCCACATGATCAGCCCAGGTCAGTCCTCTATCTAGGAACATTCCCAAAAACTTTGTGCAATCAGTTTTCCTCTAAACGAACATCATCCACAAAACAGCAGGGTGCGCTGTGTGATCATTTTGTCGAAGGCTAAAATGTATGACATTTGTTTTAGACTGATTTGTTTTCAGGTTTATTTCAGCAAAATACTGAATGCATGCATTCAATTCTATGAAAAGAATTGATTTCCAGATCTTGGGTTGATTTTGTTTTTGAGACAGAGAGTAGTGTCGTCAGCATACTGAACCAGCGTTCCATGCTGGATCACTGATTTCAATCTACAGACGTAAACTAGAAACAAGAGAGGCCCAAGGATGGAGCCCTGAGGGACACCGTGGGGTCATTTTAATTTTGTTTGAAACAACGTTCGAGATCTCCACGCACTGGTCTCGATCCTTGAGGTAAGAAGCGAGCCACAAGTGCAAGAGCCCCCCGCACGCCGCATTTTCTCCAACTGGTGCAACAGTGTCTCATGATGCACACAGTCAAAAGCTTTGGATAGGTCGAGGAATATGCTAAGCACATGTTCTCGTCCTTCCATTCCATCGACAAACATTGTCCAGGAAGGTTGTTCACAGCATGCACTGTAGATCTGTTTTTTCCTAAATCCAAATTGTTCTGGATTCAGAATTTTGTTATTTTCTAAAAAGCTTGCAAGTCTTTCAATAAAAAATCTTTTCAAAAATTTTGCTAAACACAGGCAGAATTGAGATTGGGCGATAGTTGCTTGCAAGGCAAGGATCGTCCTTTTTGAAGATCGGGATGACTTTGGCCGTCTTCAGGAGAGAGACGGAAAAGTTCCCTTTTCCAAAGAAAAGTTTATCAGTTTTGTGAGTGGTCTCACTATGTGCCTGAAGCAACGTTTGAGAAGCCACACTGGACATCCCGCTGGCCATCACACGTTTTTTTTGAGTTCAGCCCTTGTATCACACGTGCTACCTCCCCTCACACACAGGAGCCAAAGCCATGGATGCAACTGGTTCAACAGCATCTCCCCCGCCGAACCGAGGTTCAGTGAACGCCGAGTTCACTGTAGCAACGGAGAGAAGTACTTATTGAATTCGTCCTGCTACTTGAGCTTGATTTTCAAACAATTTTGTCTTCAATTCTGAGTAATACTACATTAATAGAGATTGAAGATGTTTGAAGTGCATAAAAAAACTATAGTTATTTATTAAAGTTATTGTACCATGTTGCCAAATTTATTGAAGAGTGAGTATATTGGTCGCATATCCTCCAATAACCTAAGAAAAAAGCATACAAATCGAAAGTTTGTGTTTCTATGTGTCTATAGGTATATTGTTAACAGTTTAGATAATCAAGTTTTTAAACTAATGGATTTAAAAAAAAATCTGTTGTAATTTACATTTTTAATCTGCATTCAAAATTCTATTGGCCCAGTTCCGATACTAAGCTATACTGTAATTTTAAATAACTAATTTTATAACGTATATTTTTTTAATTTACAACTTAATTTATCATAATGCCATTGAATGTACAATATTTTTTGTTAATCCTTCAGGAGTATACACAAACAAATTAGATGGTTTTCCGATAGGGCTGAAGTATAATAAGTGGCCTCCATCACAATCGAATTATTGATATTTCTGAATAGCCTATCTAAACTACTATCCGAATTAGATTATAGTTATTTAAAGGCTGAAGTGTAATAAGCGGGCCGCCATCACAGTTGAATTATTAATATTTTTGATTAGCCTATCTAAACTTCCGAATGTCTTTATAGTTATTTAAAATTACAGTTATAGTGTCGGAACTGGCTAACAGAATTTTCATTTATCTAAAATACTAAATAAGTATTCCCTATAGGGCTGAAATATAATACACGGCCATCACAATCAAATTATTGATATTTCAGATTAGCCAACAGAATTTAATTTAAAACCAATTCCTACACTATTAACAATAGTTATTCAATCATGTGATTTGTATGCTACTTAATTTGAACTTATGTGACCAAACTGTTAATAATAGTTAATCACACATAGAAACACAACCTTTTGATTTGTATGCTACTTTAGGTTATGCGACCAATATACTCACTATGTTCAATAAATTTTCAAAATTAGTTTGTATTTGAAAATGTTTAGTTGCCCCCCTTTACCCCCCCTTAAGAAAATGGGGGGGGGGAATTTTCTACAACTTGAAAAATTAAAAAAAAATGTTATAATAGGTAGGGTCAAGGTTTCACATAGATATCTCGGGCCGTTTAAATTATATCCAGGTGTGCCAGGACATAAAACTCACTCAGTATATATATATATATATATAGGGTTTATTAGAACGTTAGATATGTTATATGTTATTTTAATGACCTCTGAGGTCAATATGATGAAAGAATGGGTTGTAAATGATTTAATATTTGTATGATTTTTTTATACGTAATATACATTTTGTATTGCTTTCAAAATTATATTAAAGATGAGTCAATATAATAAGATTTGTATTGATCCTATTCTTGCATATTAAGGCAATTGTAACTGCATAAGTGTAATACATGCAACTGGATATTATTATTTGGATTAAACGTTTATTTTTCAGCTAAATTCAAACCTGAAATTTAAAAGTTATTTTTATAAACATATTTATTTCCTTAATATATGGAAAGTTATCGCCCACAGAATACTCTGTACATTTTGTAGTTAACATATAACTGTGAGGACAGGAAGCAAGTGCAGAGTCTTGTACCTGTGAACTTTTATACGGCAGGGGAAAGTTAGTCCTCTGGAGATATATTTGTTACATCTCTGTTCCAACTGTAAATTCTAACCACACACTGACCTTTTAAGTCGACAACTTTGTGTTATAACATCGTTTTTATGTTTATTTATTGATACAGATTTCTATCACTACCATAACAACTCTTAAATCATTTTTAGAAGTGGATCTACACTTTTGTGGTGAAGTACATTTGCTATAATAATATCTATAGAGGTCGAAATGTGTTAGAATACACGATTTTCATCACTTAAATAGTATAAATACGAATTTGTATGGAGACACATCACCAATAGGGGTAAAAATAGATTGCTATTATAGAAATAAACTTTTTTCCCACTATCCAAAATCCTGTTACGATGACTCTTGATACTCATGTTCCCCATACTATCAAAATATAACAAAATATGTATTTTGCAGATTAACCACCCATAAGAGGTTGTAATGTAAATTGTAACACATAAATGAATCATATTTATATTTTTCAACATTCTGCTGTCGTTTAAAAGTAGAATTTTTCACATATGTGTGTTATGTCCTTACAGAATACCGCCATCAAAAATACCTGACTCTGGAAATAGATTAAAAGGGCCAGAGGTAGATAGTTTATGACCTAACTATTCAGCCCGATTCAAATTTAATATTCTTTAAGGAGAATAACAAAACAATATACACAACAACAACAATGAAAACTATTGTGGCGTCGGTAATACCTTAGGCTGGGAGACGTTTATAAGTGCAAAAAGTGGCCATGTTTGGCTGAATTAGTCTTCTGAGTCAAGGTGTTTGTATTTTTTGTGTGGTAAAAATGCAAACTCTAATATGGTGTGATACATTGATTCAAACCAAAATACCTATTAAAGCGGGAAGTCTGATTTAAGAGCCAGTGATTTTAGAAGTTCTTAACAACAAAAGCATAAATATAACTAATGTAAATGAAACTATAAATTGATCTCCTTCTCATTCAAAATGTTTATTAGGCCATATCGTTTTCATAATATTTACTTGTCATATTACTACGATAAACTTAGTATTCCTCTACTGTAAACTAAATGTTTAACAGATAATATTTTTAATTCATTGGTGCTCATAACAAATGTGTACTCTCCAAATTTTGGATTCCAACACAACGCTGTTTAAACTTATATAGAATTAATTCTGAAGTGAATCAAGAGATACTCTTCCATTTCGGGATTATTTATTAATTCAAATGACGAGGTCATGTATAAAACAATGTCTTTATGAATGAAATCTCTGGAAAAGCTGTACAAATATGCTAGTTAGAGTATGTACATTCAGTATAGAATATAAAAATTTTTGTATTGCTATTCATTCTATTGTTAATGTTTTAAAACTTATATTAATTAAAACTACCACCCAGCCAGACTAATTTTATGACAAAGAACAATAACTGGAGGGCTGAGAGTTTCTGTAAAATGGAATTATAACTTGCAAGGGAACTAATTTGTTACCTTTCCTTTGGTGACAATGTTTTCAATTAAAATGTCTTGAAGCCAAGCACTGCAAAGTGAAACAACTAGTAATTGAAAGATTTTTAGGCAGTACTGCTTTTAATAAAGAATACAGTCTTTGGACGGATAAAATTTTTAAATACGTAACAAAAATTTAACTGACCTAAATTATACTTTGTGATAATTTAGTATAGGATGAAACTCGCATCATGCATATTTTTGTTTTGTATAACTATCTATAAGTTTTCCCTTAATCACTTCATATATTACCATGTATTCTATAGAAATCTTTTAGTGCGAAATTTTTATCCGTACTTGAAAAAAGTTATATGCCATTCTAATGCCCAGCAAATAAAAATCGTAACTTCCTATATTAAAAAATTACAATCGATCAATTAAAGCACTCAACTTTCATGTTTTATAAAGTTTTCTGTCCATCCAAAGAGATAGTACAAACCTTCCTAATCCTAATCATTCAGGTTGAATTTTTTCTTCTCCTAAATCTTGACAGTTATTGCAGATAAAATCTAGACAAAATCATAGAGCCAACATTACTAGATGGGATAAAAAGTCTTAGATAGGAGTCGATATTAAATATAATAAATTTTTATTACGAACAATAGTGTACAAGATGTTGCAATATTCAGTGATGACATCATGGTGCGATGATGACGTTTCTTTAAGGGAAGTGTCTTTTAATTCGTGTTGTGGTTCAAAAGGGCAGGACTTTTGAGAGATCTGAACTGTTTGAAAAGATATTTTTTGCCTCAAAGTTGTTACTTATACTTATTTTATACTATTAAAATGGTTGTATTTGTCAATTCTGGTATATGTAATTAAAGGTTAAATAGAAGTGAGGACACTGCAATATGCTGCGCTTGTGAGCAGATTAATTGATGTGGGCCAGAGGATGTATATAAAGCACACCTGCTACACTCGAGGAAAAATGGACAATCCCCCACAGTGTTGATCAAGATATACTCCGGAACTGTAAAAGACACGTGGTTTTGTAAAAGAAAATAAGTAATTAAAGGTCTGTTTGACAGAAATATACTAAAAAAGCTAAGCCTACTGCCAACATTCATACCTATGCGTTCGTGTAGTTCAGTTTAGATAGAAAAAGAAGAGAGGATGATAAGAACATTCTTGCTACATGTATTTAAGAGAACTCAAAATATTTTTTTAAGAAACATCAAGTCTGCCGTTTGATAAGCTACGTACTACAGCTTTTGTCCAGGTAGCTAAGTCTAAACCTACACATATCATATAAAATGTATTATTAAGCCTCTCATTCTTACAAGTGATCCTCTTTAACGCACAAACACATCTAAAATATATTTTTGAATGATGTATTCCTAGGTGAGATTGTAACATAGAACATTGTAAGTAAATGTGTTCATTGTTTAAAGATCTTTTAGAGATTAAATTTCTGAAACTTTATCTAAATCTAGTTCAAGTAAAAATTCTCATTTCATTTTCTTGTTATAAAAATAGTTTGAAATAAATGGTTTGTCGTCTTATTTTTGACATATAGTTATAGGGATGTGAATCAATGTAAAAACTCGACGAGAACTGATGTCTATATGATTAGCCTCACACATCTAAATTTTAGTTGTACTGGTTTTGTGGAATAATAACTCATGCTTTGCACAGATCTCTCATCTCTTCAAGAGAATTTACAGTTGTAAAACAAGTAGCGACCTGGAAATTACACTTGAGTATTTTAGGAATAATTTCAATCTATTGTTTACAGATGATTTCAAAGTGAATCCAAATGAAAACAATAACGTAACTTAAAAAGGTATATAGATCTTTTGTCAGCATGTGGCTTGGAACAGGCAGTATGGTATTCTACTAAATAGGAAGTTAAAATAGAATGTTTAGTACAATCTAATCAGGACCATATAGTAATAGACAAAATGTATATTTATTTTTAATTGTTTACCATTATATTTTATTCTTGATGCAATTAAGGAAGAAAAAAGGAGATACAATAGCGCCGAACAACAATATCCCAACACCAAATTATTAAAAACACACACTTATTACTCTGCCATTAAATTGTTTAATGCCCTTCCTTCACAGCTTAGGTCGGAGTCGGATGTGGTTATGTTTAGGCTTAGAGCATTTTTAGTCTTTTCGGAATGTTACAGTGTCCAAGAGTATTATGTCCATCAACTATCCAATTTATACAATTAGTGATAGGCTACTATAATAACATATCTAATACATAATTATCATATCAGATATTTTACATCGTTTACAATGTAAGCAAGTGTTCTAGAATCCAATTCTTATGTAAACTATTTTTATAGATAAGTAATATTGAACTGTACTTTGTTAGTGCTATTTGTATAGTTGGATGACAATAAAAGATGTTAACTTTTGACTGGAAAGTTAACGCAAAACATATTTTAAATATATTTTGTTTTGCTGAAGTACTATAACGGAGATCATTACAAAAGAACTAAAGCTACTAAATTTTATTACGAGAAAAGTAGTTCAGTATTTAATTTATTTGTAAGAAAATAATAGTTATGTCATAAATATCTACATAAGAAATTTTTTATTATACTATCATGTCGTATACTATACTATTATAAAGTATACTTTAACTGGTACAGCATGCTTCAGCCATACTTATTCGTCGCGCAATGAAATTAAAAGTTATTGGTTAATAAATAAAATAAGAACTGAGCGGTAACGTAATTAGGGCTGGAACAATTCATCTAAATTTTAATATCATATTAAATAACTCACTTGCGTATTGATATGGATACGTCAAGACATGTGTGTTTCGTCCTGAAAAGTCTCGCATAGCCTGGTAGGATAAGTGTATGTATTAATATGAAAAGAAATGAATAATATGAAAGTATAAAAATAAAATTAATAGTTTGATCGGGGTGAAACTTAGTTAGTTACGTGGAAAAACTAAATAAAATTGAGATTTTACTTACTTAAAAAGCACGAATATGAATAACATTTTGAGTACATAGCAACTTTAAACCTATTCAAAGCACGTTGTAGTAGGTCTCCGCAAAAAAAAAATTAAGACGAGTAATGTTTCTGAAATAACTCAAATAAAATGTATTTCATTAACATTTAAATTAGTAATACTAACTATTGAAGAATTTCTAATGGTATACATGATGAAATCTGTCTTTCACTGTGTGTGAATATGAAGGCTCAGACCCATTTTATTTCGGGGAAATTAGTTAATAACCAATATCATATTATTTATTTTTAAACACATTTAATTTGATTTGTGAGGTTTATTTATAAAACAACACAGTACAAACAGTATCAAAACTATTGTAAAATGAAATTGAAAATATACAACTATGCGATTATGAAGTATAAAAAATACAACCTTTTTGAGCACATTATAACTAGTGAAGATATGTGTTGTAAAACATAAGAAATAAAAAACAATTATCGTATTTAAAATTTTAACATATTTTTATCTCCTTTAGACTCTACAAGGAAAGTTATTACAAGGCATAGCTCTTGGGGCAGAAAGCTCTATTAATTAACTGCTAACACGTTATTAGGAGCCCGAAGCGCAAGTTTGTGTTCGTACCCTGGGGGGTACAGCGCTGACTCTAATATCCTGAGAATTACATTTCACAGAACGGTGGCTAAATCAAATAAGCACTGATTGGTAAAATGTAGAGCCGGTGATTAACAGAGTATGTTTTATTAGTTGTTTACACGTAATACTCTTTACAGTGTAATTGGTTTAAAAAATAATCCCAGAATACTGTAAAATAATAGTCTTTTCATTTATTAATAATAAAAGAATAAAATAAATAGAAAAAAGAAAAATTAAAAATAAAACATCCTATTCAAAGCATAAATATTTCATAACTTTGCAGTGACATTATAAAAAGCATGCGAATTAGGAATACAAACACTTAAAACAATAAATAAGGTTATAAACACATTGCAGATTACAGTAATATATGGTAACGAAACAAGTAAATAAATCATATTTTTCTAAATACAGAAGAAGACAAAACACATAGAAACAATTGCAATTATCTAACCCTCAGATTTAGTCTCACTGGTGAATTTATTTTAAGAGACAATACGCAGAATTATTCATATCTTTTTAACAATATACACATTGTGTAGTCTTAATTTTTTTTAATTCAGGAAATCTTGATGGCAATCAGTGATAAACATTTAAAAAAGATTCATTGCGCAGCACAGCCTGTAGTTATACTAGTCTAGATAAATTTTTATGTTGAATATAAGCACAAAGAATGTCAATCGCTAGCCGAATTTATTATATTTTTCCAATGTATTCTTCATAGCAATTTTTGAACAATAATTTGACTAAAGTCTTCCTTTTGTAATTTATTTAGCATAGGAATTTTTTGGATAAAAACTGCTTTTGTAAAAGTTTGTTAATGGTCTTTTTTTCTCACCTGTGTATTCTCTATAGCAGCTACAAGCTACAAGTTTTTGGAATCCTGTGTGCTATTTTATGGTTTTGTTATTACGAGACTTTGTCTAAGAGTATTGTGTGTTTTAAACGCGGTTATAATGTTGTACTTTCTACCTACTCTTCTGATTTTTGCCTATAATCCACACATAAACACATAAGGGATTGATATAAACTAAAATTTTTTACTATTCTGTTTTTCTGACTCAGGAAAGATTCGTCTGGTTCGTAGGCACTTATTTATTACTAATTGTGGGTATTCATTGAGTCTAAGGTCTAATTCAACTTTCTTAAACTCCTCCAAAGACAAAAAGACCATTAACCGTAAGGATAAAAAAACATAAAGAAAACACAAGAAAGGGTCTCACAGAAAAGTAAAAAATTGCACACTATTTGTTGGTCCGAAGACCATCATATGAATTAGGATGAAGCCAACATAATACATCGGGAACCACATTTCTTTAAAAGGAAATTAATAGAGGCAGTATACATTGAATTGGCCAATTAATCGGTGAACCATCGGTCGAGATTAGGCCGCTTTGGTTGCCAAATCTAAAAAATGAACTAAAAAGATAACCAAAATTATCAAACAGATTAGATATTAATCCAATAATAAAGATATTGCAATAATAAGCCAATGTGGAGTCATAGTGTGGTTTTAAGAAGTTCATCTAACATGAACCAATAAAAAGGGCCCATTAGTGTTGTGTTTAGTATTTCTGTTAAGTGTATGTTTTAGAGTTAGTAAAGTCCACACACAACATGATGTTTGTGATAGTCGTGTCACAAGGTATGATTTGTTTATTTTAACCTAGTATGTAATTATATATTAGGTTAGTTATATACCTGAAGAAGAGATCCGTTTGCAAAAACGTAGTCATACGTAATTATTAGTATAACAAAATTCATAGAATCAATGTACAGATAGTTGCTGGAAAGGAAGTCTTGTATTACAAATTCGATACAAACATCCTCCGGATGTAAGTGGATACGCACATCCGCCCAGACACCGATGATGAACAAACAGGAAATGCTTGTTTAAGCAGCGAAAATGCTTATTTCTAAAAATCATGTGACTATGTAAGGGACAGCCATGCTAAAATGAAAAATAGGTACTTTCAAATTATGATGGAGAGATTTGGCAGATGCGTGGTCATGAGCTGGCGGGAGAACAATATAAAAAAAATTAGGAACAAAAAGGAGAGGAGGAAGTCGAGGACGGGATTCGAAAAGCGACGTTCGGGAGTGCCAGTGCTTGTGTTCGGGTGAATGGAAAATATTTTAGGCGAAATAAGTTGAAACAAATATAAGTTAAGATAATCTTGTATTTAATTTTAGGAATGTAGTATTATATATCAGGGTTCATTAATCATTTTAATACGTCTCATTTACAATTCCAAGGTACCTGTACCTAAAGTAATGAAAAGAAAAGATTATAATGTGTGGAAATAAAATGAATAGTATAATATTGAAGTTCATATTTTCTTATTTCATATATTTTATTTAAATGTTCTCAATTTGGAAAAGTCACTCGTTTGTTTTAATCAAGTACATTTATATAAATGTTTAGATATTTTAAAAGAAAGTTTTCTCAAGTTAGTTTACATATTTAATGCAACACTGCAAAAATTACTAATAAATGTTATATTAAAATAAATTAAACATAAATTGTAATGGATAATTTAATATTAAACATAATTGGTATTAAAGTTTGTGTTCAATATGTCGGTTGATGATATACATTGTTATTTAAAAGTTTGATCCATATAATGAGATGCTGTCACAAATAAAATATGTGTTGGTTCATTTGAGGGTTTTGTATTGCCAAACTATCCTATTATTCAATCCTCTAACAGCAGCCCTTGCTCATAATACATTATAATATTTCACAATCTTAATCTAAACAAAACCAACCCTACAAACCTTACAGTAGTGTTACTGATTATTTGTTTCTGTTAACGATGGTAAATGTCTGGAAAATCCTGTTTCCTTCACAATCCCTACATCGTCAAAAATAAATTTCAAATAAAGAAATGAGCAGGTGTATGTTTCCATTTTTTTACAAGCACACACTATCATATGAAAATCATATATTATGAGATTATGCCAATGGTATGATATTTTATACTAGGATCTTTAAAAGTTTTTAAATTTTCACTTATTATGACAGAATAATTATGTATATATTGTGCAATATTTCATAAGGATAAAACGGAAACGATTAGATTGATAACTTTACAGCACATTAGTATATATTTCGTCGAGTAATGATAGGAATAATGCATAAAGTAATATGCTATGTGGTTATGTATAAAATATATACATATTATGAGGTTACACCTTCAATAAAAATATAAATTATACGTAATTAAAAAAAAATATTAAATTCATAACACACTTTGTATAATTAAGCTTAATACTTTTAATCCTAACATAACCGGAGTCTATTTACTAATATCAACATCTTCAAAAATCACACAATTGCTCTTTAGTTTGTTTATAATAAATGTGTGGTATTAGGTTTGCATAACTTTTACTTTTTCCAACAAAAATTTTAGTTAAATGTATTGTTCCTCGATTTCAGTACAGTTTTTAAAGTAATTTTATATATCATGAAAATTTATATTTTTTATTATTTTACAGGCTAATTTTGTGTAACATCACCTGTAATTATGTAATTATGATAAGACGTCCAGGGACTAAATCCTTAGAAATTAGTGACCCCATTTAGTAGATATGTGATTTTTTGCAGACAGTAACAATTATTAATACGATATTGTGCTTCTCCACGATATGATTTATCTGCTTTCTTCATTTGCTATTATGTGTAAAACTTCAAGATCGATATCCTGGATGCTGATAAACTATAATATGGAATTACTGTGGAGCAGCCTTCTTTCATTTAAAAAATCATCAGTTTTGGCTTAGGAAGTTCTAAAAAATCAGTGATCAAATAAAAAAAAAAATTATGGTTGCCTGTAAAGTCGGTTTTACGGGCGAAGATTTTACGTGACAACGTCTTTTTCTCGGTAGAATATTTATTGATATGAATATTATTAAATTGCACAATAGGAACAAGGAATTGAATGAAAATAAGAATTGCACAAATTTTAACTATAGAAATATATTTTGTTTACTAAAACATTGTACATAATTTGAAATTAATTAAAATTTGTTATTGTAAATAGTAAAGTTGAATAAAACATTTACTAAAATTGGAATTTGAAATTCTTGCTAAACACAGTTAAATTCTAACTCCGCGCGTGGTGATTGGTCGGTTTAGTTCGTTTGTTTGGTCGCACTGTTATGACAGGTTAGAGGTTATAATTTGTTATTTTAAATGTTTGACTAGCAATACGCGCTGTTTCTTCTCAATCGACTGAATTACGATTGATTGCAGAGTGATTTAAAACTAATAATTTACTTAACACTATCAACATTTGTCAATAGTATGACATAACCTATAAACTCAGTTTCTCAACTTTTGTGTCAATCTAACAATTAATCAATCAATCATAGTTTACGATAATGAAATATCAGTGTACAATTATTTACCTTTATTGTTGTAGTTGTTGTAAATGACGAATCTAAGCACTCCACATTTTCACGAATAAACATAGTTATCTGCTTTATCCCGTGCGGCGGACCCACAGTTATCTGCTTTATCCCGTGCGGATCCCGTGCGGCGGACCCACTGGACGGGCATCGTAACGTTACCGGGCGTTACACTTTTTCATGAGTGACTCCGAGCCGCAACCTAATTTAAGACGTTGTCACGTCAATAAACAAAAGGGTAAAGTATAAAATTAACATAGTACGTTTAAACGCGTTATTTATACTGTAAGTTAAAATAGCTAATAATAAAAAATATTGTTTATTTTTGGAATTTTACTTGATCAATTTCCACACTAAAATTCGACAAAATGTAACGAATTTTTTAATAGAAGTTGATTTTCCTTATGTTGCATTTAAAAAGTAAATGTAATGCATCCTTCCCAATTCATAATAAAGTAATTTTTAATTTAAAGCATCACTTGCTATTATATACTGGCACGAGATAACAAGCTGTTAGTTTCCTTGTTTATTTTCTTTTATATATTTTAAAACGTGGGTCATTTCAACGGTTATTTATTGGTTATTAGTCATATGAGTGATTTATTTTTCAATTTAAAAGACCCTACTAAGATTAGGGGTTTCGTGAACATAGTCAATATAATGGTTCGTACTGAAACGTTTTGTTTTATATCCTATAGGTTCTATTTAGTTTATAATTTTAAGGAGCATTTCCAATTATTTAATATATTTTATCAATACTTATCGAAACTTGTATTAAACATGTAAAGTACAAAATCACACCTGACGCAAGCAAACAATACGTATTCCAGACCCTAATCATAAGGAAACCAATCAGCAGGTACGTCTGCTGTGATTTGTAAATCGCATGAATAATCAGTACAACAGTGCCTCTCTGATGTATAAATTATAATAGTCTGTAGCTTATCTCAGTATAATGACACTTTACGTTAAAGTTACATTTTAATGGGTAAAAATATGGTCATTAAATTCAATGTATAACTGGAATATTAAAACAAATTATGACTAATGCAAATACGTATGTTATTAACCGGTTTGTTGGGCAATAAAACTTATTAACATATTGTTCTTTATTCTCGTATGTGTAAGATACTAAGCTTGTATAATTATAACATCCTTCCATTACAGCCTTAGCTGTTCGAGAAATAAATGCGGATATGTTGGAAGCCAAGCTTTTGGTGGATGATCATGTTCTGAAATTATACGGTAATAAATGCTCAATTATTCATGTTAACCTCATTCGGTGAAACATGCCATTCATTGTGATTCACTGAATTTATCTTTGTGTGGGGAACCTTTTAAATTATCCGAGACTGTAAAGATTCTTGGTGTAACGATGGAGAAACAATTAATTGATTAATTAAAGTCAGAGCCGCAGCACAATGTACAGACTGAGAGTATTGTTTGACTCTCCAAGAGCAACCCAAGTTAAAAATTGTCGACAGTCTTTTTTTTCCTGCAATTTGTATGAAATTCCAGTCTTCGGAGGTAGATCATCCCTTGACAATTTTGTGTCTCTAGAAAGGCTCCAGCTTTTAGGTTTGCGTATGGCTTAATCAATTTGATAATGTCAGTCAATCTAGAAAAACATATATAAAACCTCTAGTAAAGCACATCTTAAAGTTACAACTGGCTTGCTAAGTTTGCAAAGTTTAGCTGTGTTTTACACCCCCTTAATTGAGGAAAATGCTTAGGCTCGTTTGGAGATTACAGATCGTTTAACACGACAGAACAACATACTTGAGATACCCAAAGTTAGACTCGAGGTGGGAATAAATCGTTCTTTATATATATATATATTGTATATATATATATATTGTATATATATATATATATATATATATATATATATATATATACAATTATATATACATACTGTTCGAAGAAGACAAATAAGGCCACGAGAGACCACATCTCAGCACAAATTGGTCTTAGCCTCACGAACTGCAATGGAAATCTATCTAAATCTAATGGTATTGATAAATTACTTATAATTTTTTTCAATGAAGAATATTCTACTTTCTCTCAAGGAATATATACTTGTGCAACATATGCATGAAAATGTAAAAAAATCAATCTTATCAAAAACACTGGATAAATGTATTCTAGTGAGCACTTCAGGCTGCATTGTAAACACATTGAAAAAATATTATTAAAACACTAAAGCCCATAAAGATGTCACAATCTCATATAGACAACCTTTAAGTTAGTAGAATAGAACATAGCATTTACAAGAAAGTTCCCAGCACGACGATTGCTAAATTATGTTCTCTCCTTGCTTGTAAAAGCCAAACTTTTAAACAACGCCTCCACTGTTAAGTTTTCCTGACACATAATAGCAAGGAAGTATTTATTTAATAACTGGAAATAGCCAACGTAAATATTAAAAATAAATGTAGCTACAACCAGAAGCTTATGAGATAAATTTAAAAGAGGACAAACGTATAGTTGTATTTAAAAAAGTGCATCATTACTACCGATATCGATATAACAAAAAATGTAGCACGGAACAATTAAATCAAGTATAATTAATAAACAGAATCTGACTAAATGAAGAAAAAAAAAACAACTATAATATTTATATTCCTATTTATAATAATTGAATTAAAACACTTTAAATTATGCGGAGTATATAATACTACCCGCGTAGAATTATAGTCCGATCATAATATTAAACAATGATTTGAAGGATAAGTAATAAAATATACTTATCACTAGTGTTTTAATACGTAAAGCATACAGGCCTACAAGTAGTTCACCTTTTTGATTATATTTAAATTTAACGTTTATATTACTGTTATATAAAGTCTACCATATACCTGTATGTGTGTAAACAATAAGTAAATATATATATATATATATATATATATATATATATATATATATATATATGTGTGTGTGTGTGTGTGTGTGTGTGTGTGTGTGTGTGTGTGTGTGTGTGTGTGTGTGTGTGTGTGTGTGTGTGTGAGAGAGAGAGAGAGAGAGAGAGAGAGAGAGAGAGAGTGTGTGTGTGTACGTCTTTATTAGACAGCGTAACTCAAACCCTTCAATACAAATTTTGGACAATTATTTAGGGGCTTGCTAACACACATATTTAACAATATTAAACATTGCTATAATTAAGTGTAATTCTTTATAACATTGCATAGTAAACCCTTTTTTTCCTTTTACATTTTTCTGCCTTTTTGTACATTGTATAATAAAATATCGGGTATAGTACCCTTAATGTGATTTGTGTTATAAAATAGCAATGAGTTGATATTCTCATACGTGAGTATCGTATTTGTTTCGTACTTGAATCTGCTACTAGCAATAGTGATAGTTTTTATATGATGACAACAATAGACTTAATGTACTGCTGAAAGGGCAATGTATTATCTTGTGAGATAACTACCAGGTTTTAATTATAATCTCTATCTCAAGCTATGTGCTAAATTTCTATTGTGTATGACTGATACACAACAAGTGTGACTGATATTAAACAGTTAGATGTGAATTACAGAGTACGTAACTAATTTAATTGTTACTAATGCTCAACTATATCAGGTTTATCCATCATGGATTTCACTCCTTAATATTATGTATGGGGAACGTAAATTAGTAAATTACTCTTGTGTCAATGGTTAGATTTTACTTCAGTGCTTAAATCCAAAAACAGCACACTTTTACATAAGAAACTCAAGGTTATATTTACACTTCCTTGAACCAATCTTTTAAAACCAATATAACATATAAATTTAATTTAGTTGTGTATAATTTCAGTTATTATATTTCCGTACTCTAATACTGTATTCCAGTTTATTTAAATCAAGGTATATTACTGATGTATTAAAATTATTGTCAAAGTCAACATGATACGATGAAGTTCCTGCTAGTTAAAGTTAAAATATACTTGCAGAATATTATAAATTTAAACATAATTTTTAATTCCTTGCAAGTTATTGTGTTAGGATTAAAATCGAATATATTTTTTATGAACTTTTTATAGTTCTTAAAAAACCACTATTGGTTTCTGTTAAGACAACAAAAACAAATATTATTGCCACAAAATTATTGCTGTGACTTTTAATTGAATTATATATGATTACTTCACATTACCTTAGTTGTTGAAAAGCTGTAAATAAATGAATAAGTTAAAGTAAAGGAAGGATTGTGAAGAAAGCAGTATTTCCCAGATATTTGCCGTCGTCGATTGTTAAAAACTCATGTTTGTTTTTGTAGAGTGTATTGAATAGACACACAATAAAGTTGTTTTGGCCCCTGAACTATGTCAGTCACAACGCTCTGGAATATTTTGTTTACTTTAATCTAGATTTTTGTCATGCATAGTTTATTCATTTACCCCAAGAAGACATCGTAGTGTTTCTCATTTTATAGAATCACTGAACGATGGCAAATGTAAGTGAAAATTCTATGTCCTTTATATTCACTCAATAAAGTCACTTCTGTAATACGTGTTTTAGTATATATTTAATAACACTTACATGATGCGTACGAATGGAAAGTAATGGTGTAAGTCAAAGCAAACGAACCTAGAAGTAACTTTGAATAAAGTTCAAATGTTTTCAAGTAAAACGTGAAACTTGCATCATACCATTTAAAGTTTCAACAGTCTTAACGACTGTCGATACGTCTATAGTGTATTCTAATTTTTAAATTATTGTATAGAATAGTATACCCGAATTTCATTCAAGTAGTTTTCAAGTAAATATCCTTTAAAGAATATTCAGTTCTTTTTTTTTCCTGCTCTAATAACAGGATGAATAAATTTGGTCATTTATATTGTCAAAAATTACATCTCGTCGATGCGACTTATAATCATATATTTTAACGTTCGATACTCCTATACAAATATGGTTTTGGAATGGAGAAACTCAACTGTAAATGTAAATGATGTAGACATCCACTTGAAATGGCGCAGAGCTTTAGGTTGACAGTTTTGCGAGCACAGGCCTCGACATCACACATTCCTGAAATTCGACGTTCTCAACTCCACTCCCTTATTTCTCCACTGTACTACTAAATCTGTTTCTTCTCATCTTTATTGTCTTTACATGTCGATATTACGGTATAACACCAAAACTCAGCTGCATATAGACTAAAAAAGTTAAAACAAAAACAAAAATTACATACAAATCAATTGTGTAGTTTATGTTTGGTAAAAACATCATAAATATTGTTTTTTTAAACACCGCAAGTTTTATTTAATACAGTTTAAAACAACTGTTTTAAGTATTAGGTTTATCCTGTTAATTATTATGTAATAATCTTTAAGCCCCAATGATAAAATAGTTAAGCATTCGTTTAGGTAACGTCAAAATACAAAATCTTTCTGCTACATTGTATTAAGAGACTGCAGTGTTTAAGAAAAGTTTTAGACATATAAGAAAGGAGAATATAGAACATATTCATTTTTTGCAATAAAATACAAGTTTAAGTTCGTATGCATCCTCCTATCAAAAGTTGCGACTCGGGAAAAATGCTAAAATGGTCAAGTGCGATATGTAAAATTAAACAGTATTTTTTTTAATATACAATAATGAAGAAGTTTTAGGATGTTAGGTTTTCTAAGGTAATTTTTGTATCAGCTAATCCTTTATTGCTAGTATTCCATTTCATAAGTACATGTTTCAGATAGTAATACATCCCATATAACAGTCATAAAATAATTCAACGTATTTAATCGGAAGTAAGTGTAAAATCCAAGCCCTCTCCCAGAATCTAGAATATTGTTTGATTTGTTCTAAAATGCATCTTTGTATTCTTGATAATTAAGGTAATTGGTTCTTATCAAATCCAGCTAAATTTTCTTTTAAATCTATTATCAGCAAATCGAGGCAAAATCTCAATTTATCATACAGGTACGACATGACTTATAAAGGTTTTCCCAAAACATAGACAGGATGAGGAGGAGTAATGGAATGATCTAAAAGATCACCCTACTTATCATCATTGAACTTTTTTTATAAACATAAAAATTTGTGAAAGTAAGTTCATTATTACTTTAAAATTATAGAATTATATTACTATACAGTTATGTCTTGAGTATACATACTAAAACTGCCTGAGTGTGGAGAGCCTATTGGTTTCAATATCAGCAATTGTAGCCTATACTTCCCGTATAAACTGTTCTTATATCCAACGTGGATAAACATTTAAGATATATCTACGCTCAATTAATCCATCAGACTTGTCTTTATGGCTAAAATGTTCCTTCGACCTCTGTTAAAAATCTTTGCAGGTAACACAAGGATTGCAATATTCTAAAAAGTTTTCTATTATAACATCAATAATCTGTAGTTCAATAGCGGAAACTGGGACTGTAGGATCAAAGGACAATAATAGGGCAGCGATGATTAGTAAAGCGTAAATAAAAACTATAGTGAAAATTTCATTTCTTGTGATATGTATTTTTATCGAGTATTAAAAGTACAGTAATATAATAAGAAGATAAAACGTCTAGAAAATTATTATTGTTCCCTATAGTGAAAGTCTTTCTTGTTACTGCAGTACTTATAATGAACATCCAGACTAAAGCTTAGTAAATATCAAGTCAATTGTACAGGAGTATAGGTGCAAGTGGGTTTGATTATCTGTAACTGATAAGGCATGATAGACAATCAGTGAAACATTGTTCTAATTGTTTCTAACACAACACTGATTAAACTCTGTAGTAATCAGTCTCTTCAAAGTGAGTAATTTTCACTCGTCAAAGTCAGCAAATTCAACTGATATCACTGTCATTTTGGGTAATTGCACCACAATAGGCCTTGTTGTCATGCATGCAATGTATCATTTTAATATTAACTAATTTCTAATCTTCATATATGTTAGATGTATCAAATGCTATATGTTACATACAGCAAATACTATGCAAAAAGTATATTTCCAGTATTGAAAATGTCACGGAGGAAATATTTAGCGCTCGCAACTGTGATGACTGTAGTACTGTCCAGTATAAAGATAGAACAGAGGCTTTGGGTTCGGCTGTCACTTGCTGCAAGAGTCGGGTATAAAGAGGAATGAATTGCTAAAAGATAATAACGCTGATGATGCAAATAAACATACATTTAAATCTGAAATCATATGTGGTGGCAGCTTCAAACATTTCTTACGAATGACAGTTGAAGATTTTTAGTATGTAATGTATATTATTTGTCATAACATTGGGAAGAAAGAACCTAAATTTAGACATGCCATTCCTCTGTGCGTTAATTTTCTGTGACTAAAAGGTTTTTAGCAGTTGTTGATTCTTACTAGAGTTTAAGATATCTCTTTAAAAACTCTGACGGCAATCTCACTTTTAGTAAAACCTCATGGTATTTTTAGGTTTTTATAATCCGGGTAAGTTAGATCACAAAAAGCAGGCAGTTTACGGACAATGTGAATTAGATCTATAATTCTGTCCCTGTTCCATACACCGATACAACCCTCCATTTCAAAAATATCCACAATAAGTCAGATACAGTACACAAAATACGCACGTTGTTCACGCTTGCCTGGCTTCCGCTTAACTAATAAAAATGCTACGATTTAGCAGATGCTGTACAAAAATACTTAGTATATCATTGTACATCTAGAAAAACCTAAAAGTACCACGGCTTATTCGATATATTCCGATTCTGAATGGATAGCAAACGTTTTTCCAAATGTAGAAGAATCTTGATTTGAAAACGTAAATGGCATCTTTTCGTCAAAACAAGAGTAAAGTTTAAATTATTTAATAATGCACATAAATTACACAAGCCAAAGATGGTAGACTAGTTTCTACAACAGATGAATTGTTTGACAGCTGTACAATAGTAACTTGTTCAGGTACAGTTGCAGAAGTGTTGCTAACTCTCGATTTTTAGTAAAGAAAAAGCATTTCAATTGATGCTGTGTTTATAATATTGTTTCTCAACCTACAACGTTTTATACTGTCAATTTTTTTCAAATATTTGCTTGACTGAAAAAACCATCTTAAAATGATGTTACGAAAAAAGTCCATTGAATAAACAGGTGTTGCAATTTTCTGTCTTTCGTGTGTAACGATTTGATGAAACAAATATTTTTAACATTTCGTTTGTTTATTATTGCCTTATTTTACATAATTATCTTCGTAATAAAATATATAACTTTAGTTATACAGGTAGCGTTTTTATTAGCCATTTAACTAAGTTAATTTACTTAAAATCTAAACAAAGCATTTTTTCGAGATCGAATTTTGAATCCTTTTTCAATATTTAAGAAATGGGTTGTCTTACAGATCTGGGACGTATTCAATTTACGTCTTAAATTTTTGTGTAACTTTAATTAAAATGTGATAAATTTAACAACAATATTTTCGCAATAAAAATATTAGTTTCAATTTATATCCGTCCTTTCCTAGAAAATCGGTCGAAATTGTCGCTAGCCGAAATTCACTAACAAAACGTTTTCGGATATATTTTCAATCCTTTGATGAGAGGAGAGGAAATCAACTGAGAAGTTTTCATGTTACTCGTAGGATACCCTATAAACATATATTTGAGTGTGTGTGTGTGTGTGTGTGTGTGTGTGTGTGTGTGTGTGTTTGTTTTTTTGTGTTTTGTTACCAAAAACGTAAAACAGTTTTATTAAATTATATGTTTCCACATTTAATACCTTACTATAGTGTACCACTACTTATATTCACATAAAAAGTATCTTTATTTTACATTACTGTAGATAAAAACTTACCAGTTATTAGATTATATTAACTAACAATTCGTATCTTTATATAATAACTGTAAAATGCTTACAAATAAATTAGAGGAACATTTCCATGTTTGGTGCTTGAAAATCATTATTCCTAAACAATTAATCTATAATTCATACAAACTCCTTATTTTGTATCCTAAAGAAATTTGTTTAAATCTTTAAAATGTCCCAGATGTGATACGAACGAAATATTTCCAACGGATTGGGCTTTTAGTTCTAACTAAGTTTAGCTAATAGATTAAGTGGCCACATAGACTAAGTGCTCTGCCGATATATTCCGCGACTATCACGGTGTATTCATATTGTCAAAAATATAGTTCCTATGTATTGGTAACGGTTAAAATCAGGCACCTTATTTCACAAATTAACTCTAAAACACCTTTATTCCTTTTGTACTAATAACTTAAGATTACTAGACGGTAATTAAATTATGATGGAAGGGTTAAAATATAAAATATGTTGTGTTTATAAATAAAATAAATAGTAAGAATAATATTACAAAATAGTTGATAATGTGATTGAAACGTTTTTTAAAACTAAAACACACACACACACACACACACACACACACACACACACACACACACACACACACACACACACACACACACACATACACCACACACACACATATATATATATATATATATATATATATATATATATATATATTATATATATATGTATAATATATATATATATATATATATATATATAAAATGTCCCCTGTCGACATTCTGGACTCTGGTACACAAATTGGACTCAAAAACTGGAGCGATCCCAAATATCATGCAATGTTTTTAACTCCTTGTAGCGTTTTTAACGAAAAAGTTTGTTATTAGCGATAAAATATTTGAAAGGATAATATGAACTCAAATATAAATTAATGCCATCGTTGTAGGTTACGAAATATATAACAATAAATATCTTCTTCTTGAGACAACGTATAAGTTACATATAAGCTACTTTATTCTGTTTAGTGACAACAGAACATAATTTAATAAATATAATGTATGTACATTTTCGTTCTTCTAGATTCTAGGGAATTTTCAGATTTGTTTAATTAATTTTCTTAATCTTTCTTTTTAGTAGCAGTTCATTGCCGCACAATGTTGATTATAAGTACATGCATATTTAGTACTTGTCTTATCCTTGACGAAGAGGACAGATTTCAGTCCTCGAAAATCACTGTTATATATTTTGTAACATAGAAGTTGGTAGATTTTTTTATGTATTCATATTCGTTTGTTTGCATCTTTAATACTCAATTACACAAAATATAGTGGAGAGATTTTTACTCAGTATGTTGAGATATTTCTTTAATAGCAGAATAACACATTTGTTCATCGTGAACTACTATGTAACAAACTAGTGTGTAATCGTGACAATCTAAAATCAAATCAAAACGTTTTACATAAGAATCACATTGTAATTTTATGTATGGAAAAATATTTCGCTGACTAACGAGCTGACCCAAGCAATGTGGACGTACTGCCTTAGTATCAAGTTAAGTCTGGATAATTTGAAAATTTCAGTAATAAATGTTGTTTTTACATGTTTCGTCATGCTTTGCGTAGTCTTATGTCATGCCACACATTATAATTTACTGTCATCAACTTCCAGTAAAATTTTGTGAATACGCCGTGGAAGACTATACATTACTAGATAATGTATTACAAGTATTAGTAAAACTAACGCCAATCTGTGGGTTTGTACAATGCAAGCGTGTTATATCTGTACAGTAAGTAACTCATCACTAACTTATAAACTGCCAGGAATTTACTAGTTAGAAGAAGCAAGGCTAAGAGTTCCGGGTAACTTACAACGCCCGCAGCCAACTTGCTAACTTGGACTGATGTGGTTTAGCCAAGGCTTGTTGTATTAGGACGAAGTATGAGCTTAAATATTCCAGCACTGAGAATGTACGAACTCTCTACTAATCATATTACTATATAACAAATCTACATTCAACATTAAATTAATGAAATAACTGGAATAATATAAATTTATAAATCATGAAAAATTAAAATAGCTAATACAAATGTCTAAACTGAAATTACCTTACATAAACTCGTTTAATAAACACCTAATAAATAACGTAATGGATACACGAAGCGATTACAAGATAGCACTATACTTTATTACTTACATTTGTATCTTGTTTACCGATAGATTTGTTGAATTTACGTAAAGAAAATATGTAAATTAAAATTTAGTAAATTACAGATAGGAATATCAAATAATAGCACGGTTTCCATATAATAAATAACGATTAATAAAGTGAAGTGAGTTTACAATGACATTTTGTGTCGAATAACAGGTAGGAATGTTATTTCAATGGCTTTAAAAACTCCTGAATATAAGTTATGGTCTGTAGCTGTGTCTTGTGCCTATTTGGATTACATATCAATCTTTTATATTCACTGTAAGTAAAGACATTTTGATTTTAATTAGGTAAGCTTTATCCATATATTCTACATTATTGACGGACAGATATTATTTTACAAACAATTATCAAACACATTTTACAATAATCCTGAATTTGTTATTACAAAACAGTTACTTCACATGCTACAAGACACTTTTACTATTCTTTGAAAATCTAAGTTTAAAACAGTTTCCTCTTACTTTCATCATTTTACAAGTACACCAATAATATTATATCTTATTGCATTATTGGTTTTTATTTCCTTGTTATTTACCTGAAATAGATTAGTGCACATATTGCAATTAGTTTATGTAACTTTTAATTAACATCACTCTGATTTTCACTATACACAAAGTCCACATTATATTATAATTTTATTTACATCTCCATTAAACATATACTTTCTCACCCATCTTTGTTGTATACTTCAGTATTGGATTATTTATACTTCCTGCCAATCCAATATTTGTATACTTTCTTCATTATACATAATAAATCATCTTCCTCTTTTATTTATTAAGTAGGCTTCCGGGTATCTATAATCAACAATAAACAAAACACAACAGCACAACCTTTGTTACCAATACATTACCTCTTTAACTTCAACTGTGAAATATGGACCTTTTTTATAATTTTTGAATTCTTCACACTTTGGGCTATATAGGTTACTTCATTCAGTTTGTATATTAGCCTATAGGTCCGGTGTAGTTCATGGCTAATTTACTCCGAATTGTATCACACTTCCTGCTTTGTTCATGCGTTTCGATGAATACTTGTTTATTAACAGCTAAAGGATGTTCTGCATTCTCATTACTGTATAGGTTCCTCTTCTTATTGGCTTTAATTGACCTTTTCAAATTTGTAATCGCTACTTGAAACCTTTCATCGTTTACATAATTTTCACACACAAGTTCATTTAATGATCATTGATTACTCAAAGCATTATTATGTTGAAAACCAAACATTAACTGATGAGGGCTCATTTGTAGCTTCAGACACACTAAAATTAATTGCTTGCTGAATACTAGTCAACTCTGTATTCCATTTTTGTTGGTTTTCAGAAAAATAAATTTTTAGCATTTGTTTCAAAGTTCTTAATTGTCTTTCTGATTTATTTGCCCTAGGCACATAAGGTGTAATAAATTGATGTACTATACCCCTATTAAACAAATAGTTCTTGAGTTCCACACTTTTAAAACATTTTGCATTGTCAGAAACTATATATTTACAATATCCAAAGTTTTTAAACACAATATTGTCCAGGATTTTAATTACAGATGTACCTTTGTCATCTTTTACTGCATGCAACCATACAATTTTGCTATGGTCATCCATAATTATTAAAACATTGTTGTCCTGCATTTTGCTTCTTACTAGTGGACCAAAATAATCAAAATAAAGTCTGTCCATTGGTTTCTCACTTACATTAGACACTAACTTACAAAAATACTTTCTACTAGGCTTTGCTTTAATACACAGTTCACATTTACTTACTCTGTCTTTAATTTCATTTGCTAAGTTAGGTCGGTAGAACATTTCACTAACTTTTCTAGTGGTCTTAAATATACCGAAGTGTCCATTTGCATTATGGTCATATGCAAATACCATGTCCACAAGTTGATAGGGCAGGTACACTCTACTGTTACTATTGTTCTTGGTTCTATACATCACAACTCCTTTATGTACTTAAATAAAACTTTTCATTGTTATTACTATTGTTAATACTTAATCTAATATTAAAAATTTCTGGGCCCTCACTCTGATGATTTTTAATCTCATTAAACACTAATGGAAAGTTCTTTAAGTTATCTATATTACAGCACTCTTCATTGTTAACATTTTTGTAACATTTCTTACCACTCTTCTTAATTACTACCTTATTAACTGGACTATTTACATTTTGACTTTCTGTTACTTCATCACTCTAATATTGCAATTCCTCGAATTCACACAGTTCCTCATTATTGTCCTTACTCTCAAACACTCTTGACAAATAGTCAGCTACAGCATTTTCCTTACCTTTCACATGTTTAATTTCAAATCGTAGGCTTAAAATAGTGGCAACCCATCTTGACAACTTACCAAGCTTTCTGAAATGGGACAACACCCACGCCAAAGCGTCTTTATCCGTGACCAAAGTGAACTTTTTGATTTCTAAATAACTTCGGAATTTATTTATTGACCATACCACAGATAAGGCCTCCTTTTGATAAACAGTAAGATTTCTTCGCTCAGTCTCACTGAACTTTTTTGAAAAATAAGCAACAGGCTTATTTTCACCCTTTATATTTTGCATCAGGCAACTACCTGCTGCTTTCTCAGGTGCATCACAATACAGTATAAATTGCTCGTTATAGTTTGGTATGGATAACACCGGTGGGTTAGTTATACATTCTTTTAAGTTTTCAAATGTTTGCTTGGCACTCTTCAGTCCACACAAACTTGGTATTCTTTTTTCTTAAATCATTTAGGCAGGCAGAATATTTTTCATACCCTGGTATGAACTTACTGAAATAACTTACCGCTCATATGAATCTACTCACTTCTTTTGCATTCTTCGGTGGCTCACAATCCGTTACGGCTTTTGTTCTGTCCTGGTCTATTTTTATTTCGTCCTTACTTATCAGGTGTCCTAGGAATTGTATCTCCTTACATGCAAACTTCACCTTTGCAGGGTTGACAGTCAGGCCATGTTCTGAAAGTCTTTGTACCACGTTTCTTAAATGTACCATATGTTCTTCGATATTTTTACTATAGATTACTAGGTCGTCCACAAAGTTCATAACATATTTGTACTTCATACCATCAAGTACCTTATTCAAGTAGGAGATCATTACACCAGAACCTAGGTGCAAACCATATGGCACTCTTTGGAACTCATAGCAAGCAAATGGAGTCACAAAACCTGTCAAGTGCTTACTTTCCTCACTGATTTTTAATTGGTAAAAACTATTTGTTAGGTCCAATGTACTGTATACACTTGCACCTTGCAAATAATGATATGTTTCTTGCACATCACCTATTGGGTACTCAACTCTCTTCAATTTTGCATTTAACTTTGAATAGTTTACGACCATTCTTGATTTATTAGTGCCTGGTTTATTTACCAAAAATGTAGGACTAGCATAGTTTGATTCACTAGGCCTAACTATATCTTGTTTTAACAGGTTATTAATTATGCCTCTTAACTCATTTAATTTAGGTGGTGACATAGGATAAGGTCTCTCTCTCTAACTGGTTCTTTATCACTTACCTCCAGTGTCACTTCATAATCAATAGCCTTACCTATTTTTGTTGTGAAGACTTCAGGAAAATCTTTTAATAATTTCTTCACACCTTCACTAGCTTGATGGCAACCAATTTTTATTTTTGTATTTACATTGATATTGAGTATAGTGGCGTTTTCAAATAGGTCTATCTTATTTTGTGGCTTAAAGTTAAAATAACAGCTGTCTTTGTTCAAGTCCAACACAAGACCGGTTTGTTTCATAAAGTCAGCTCAAAGTATAACATCCCATGCAAGGTTCTTGGCTATTACAAATTTTATCTTCCAAGTTTACTCCTCTATTTTTATGACTATTTCACACTCACCTGTCAACTCAATATTTGAATTGTCCGCACTAGCACATTTTATTTCGGTGGCTTTGGACTTATTTACTAACTTCTTATGTAGTAATTGTTCATAGTGCTTCTTACTCATCAAGTTTAGACTGCTTCCAGAATCCACAAGTGCCTTACTACTATTATTTTTCCCCAAAACTCACCTTTACTACTGGTAGTGAGCTTAAATAGTTATTGCTTCTTAATGTGTCTACTTTGTTTACCTTTAACTGGGGAGAGATCCGATTAGATTGCTCCTCTCCCCGATTCACAAGTTTTTTGGCTTCTCAGGGCTCATTTTATTCACTTGGAATCTAGGAGCAACTTCCTTCTTGTTTTTAAAACAATCCTTGGCATAGTGACCCATTTTACCGCATACATAACACTTCTTTGTTCCATTGTTGACATTTGAGGTTAAGGTTGGCTTTGAGGTTATGTTTACAAACCCTTTGTTTATGTACCGACTGTCATCTGCTCTCCTGGGTTTGTTTTGGTTCCAGCTGTCATCTGTTTTGAGGTTATGTTTGGTTTCTCTTACCTTGTTCTCTTCGTAGTATACATTTTGTTCGTGTATACACAGCTGGTCCAGGTCTTCAAAGTTTTTTCGGATTGTCGCAAAATACTAATCTTGCTCTTACATTAGGAGCAATACCTACCTTTATGATGTCAACAATCTCCTTCTCGGTGTAGTCACATTGTAGAAGTTTAGCATTCTCCTTAATGCTACTAGTATAACTGCTTAACCTTTCGTTATATTTTTGTGATCTATGTACAAGATCCCTCTTCAAACTTTCCTTTTGTCCCATAGGCACAAAGAAATTCATTAAACTTTTATGAATCTCAACAATACTCTTGCCACTTACCTTGTATTCCAGTAACTTTTGGTACAATGGCCCATTAGCATACCCTATGCTAATATTTAACACTTCACTATCATTTAGTGGAGTTTCAGATACCAATTGTTGCATAACCCGAAGGTAATCCATCAACTCAAATACATTTAACCCGTTAGTCGGTTTAAACGCTTTTAGGCATCTTTCAATCGGATTCTGCAGTTTAGCAAAACTAGCAGACATCCCACTAGCTACTTGCAGTGTAGGGACAGTCTCTACAGTAAACTTATCTATGGGTTTTTGGTTTAACTGCTCATTTAAGACTTCCTCTTCTACACTCAAGTCCAACAAACTTTCATTTACTGCTAATACATCCTCAGATGTCAACTTATCTTCACTAACAAGTTTCTATAACTTCTTTTATTTTGTTCATTAAAGTTTCCAAAACAATTTTACTTTCTGGAGTAACCTTAAATATTTTACACAAATTGTCTATTCTGGTTGAGTAGTGGTTAACCTTCACATTGCAACGCACCAACTCAACTTTACTTGTACTTTCATCATACTCGCTTGCCTTAATATTTAATAAATCTACTTGATTAGAGATGTGACTAACTTCTGCTGGAAATGACAATATTTCTTTTTAAAATTAGCATAATTTCCTTTAACTTTTAAGTTTAGCACAGACCTTAAAGTCTTCCTAAGTTCGGCTACATTACCATCAGTACTGTCAATACCTCTAAACCTCAACTCATAAATTAACTCTTCCTTATTTATTAACTCTACATGTACAGACTCCATTTTGTATAAATATAAATCTAAATCTAAACTTCTTAAAATAAAAATAAAATCTTCAAATAACAGTTCACTTAATATACAAAGAGTCAATTGAGGTTATGTTTATTGTTTACAAAACTTTGTAAACAATCAAGATGGCGGACTAGTAGCACTGACTTCCTGTTCTTGTTATACCTACAGGAAAATACACGCAGGTAAAATTGTGCACCACAAGTCTTTGCAGTCGTGTTCTTACACGAAAATCGAACACGTTCAGTCCTTCACAAAATTAAATAAAAATCAAAGTTCTAGTTTTTCTTCACTTCAAAACTAGTTAGCACTTTAAAATTAGTTAGCAGTTTAAAACTAATCAGCAGATTGGCGCAATTTTTTGTACCGTTATACTGGCACATGAGGGGTTAGCTTTGAAATTTGAAATAAACTTTTGTGAAGGTTTTAAAATAAAAGAAAATCTTCTGAAATAAATAAAGTTCAAACTAAAATAAAACTTCTTCTTAAAAATAATTACTGGAATTAAAATTAAAATAAAAACTTCTTGATGACTTTTAAATTCAAACTTGTAATATATTCTTCACTCCCAAAAATGTACAAAGTTCTTACAGCTTGTCTTTTATCCAATTTTTAAAATTCAAACATTCACACTCTAATCTGATCTGGCAGTTCTTCACTTTAATTTATCTTCAAAATTCAATTTTTATTTTGTTACTAATTTTCTTTACTTTATTTAAAAAAATTATTCTTCAGTGTTAGACACTTAAAAATTCTTCAGTGTTAGAGATTTAATAAATCAAAACTACTGCTGAAAGCATCTGTAACAACCACAAAACTCTTTTAGTATTTTTACATAAAATTTTATATACATGTGCTCACTGCTCCAACAAGTTTTATATTGCACAGATCAAAAGGAAAAGTTCCTAAATTACCATTAAATTTAATTTTTAGAATATTTCTTCCCCCAAATTATTCCAAAATAACTAAGAATGAATATTGACTGGACTCCAGTTAAAAAGTTCACTTACCCGCAGGTTTCGATGACGATTAGCAAAAGTTTTACTCTAAGCACTATTTAATCTACTCGTTACAATCACTTCCGATGAACTGAGACGGAGGTACGGCACGTCTACCTCACCCCACCTCTCAATTTCGTTATCGAACACTGCCATCTGCGATGCGCGCCTCGCCGATAGCAGCCTCTTTTGTACAGTCCAGTCCTTATCATTCATCTGGGCCTACTCCTTCCACCGGTAATCCAGTTACCCCAGAATTATTATTTAATACAATCGGTACAAACCTATTCAGAACTTTAAAAATGCATTTGAATAGTAAACTTCAAAATGTAAATGTGTTATCAAACCATGTTGTCCTTTTCAACTTCATAATGTACATTTGTCACTTTGTAAATAGTCTAAATTGATACACTACAAGCAGTGGTAAACTTTAGTGATTGTAATAAGAGTAACTGAAAAGCACTTGAATATTTCGAATTAAAAGTATAATGTACATGGTTAAAGCAATGAATCAAAATGATCTTAAGCGAATGCATAAAGTAAAATAGTCAGTAACAACAAATAGAAGATAACTAGGCTGAAGAGTAATGGAAATAAGTGGAAATTATAACCATTTATGAAAAGGAAAAATTACGTACAAAATTTTTCACTCATTTTTTCAAATATTATGAAAGACATTCTTACCAAAGTTTTTCCAATCCCTTACCCCTCTCATGCGTTTGGTATCAACATAGAAACAAAATCTTTTCGATTTTTTGTTATTATTTTATTTCATTGATGAATAGTTACTGAACGGAGCTAATGCCACCGCTTAGTGACTAAAATTAGTGAAAAAGATAATCTTCAAAAGAGATTAATGTAGCTTTAGTGTATTAAGGTTTGAGTAAAAAAATATATGTCACTTTCAATATTCGGAATATCCTAAATATTTCTATTATTAAATTCCCAATCTAAATCTACGTTTTATCACGTTTAAATATCAAAAGAAAACACTTATCGATTATATGTGTAATGCAATTTATGGATAGCTAAATTAAAATTGGAATTAACTAGGTTACAATTCAATCAAATCAAAGTTTACATGATAAACCTACTTAGTAAAAGTAGTTTAAATAAATCACTAATTTGGTTTTAAGCAATTTAATTGGTACAACGCTTAAACCAAAAGCTTTGAGAGGTAGAGACTTTGAAGTGGGTTTAATTGAATTTACTTATTAAAACGGATGGTTCAATATTGCTTTTTGTTACATGTACAACCCATAATACGTTAAAAATTACTTTCTTAGTATTTTTTTAAATTTTAGTAATAGTTAATAAAGCAGAGATAAAATACTGTGAAATTTCCATTAGGACTGCAGTATCCCTTTAGATTTTTACTATGTTTAAATAATTTTTTTAATAAAATACTATCTCTAGTTTTAATTCAGGTATACGTATGTGTTATTGTTTCGAAACTGTTTAATTTTCACACAAACATAGTTATATAAAAATATAAAACATAACTATAGATGTTTCGTAGCGTTTTATTTGGAATACATTATCTACCAACATAGTGTTCTATAAACTTATTTGAAATAAAAATTAGGAAATATTTTATTTTCGTGCGCTTATCTTATTGCAATATTTATTCCTGACACAATTAAGTGTTTTGTGTGCCTTCATTGGGTGTACCTTTTACAGTTTCATTAGTTTGGAGTTTAAACAGTTTATCTTGAATATTGAAACTTAGGCTTCATATATTTTATTTATTTCAGAACTAATTGTTAAGAACTTAAAAATAAAGCAATTGCTTTAAATGATACAAAGTCTCCATGTTTTTATATTAATCTAAGGACATAGTTAAAAAATTTTAAGCTGGAGAGCGATTAGATTCCTTTGTATACAGCTAATGTATGAATAAAATATGGATTCCCAATTCCGTTAAATTCATTTTAATATTTTTGATATTTCTTAGTAGATGCTATCAGTAAGTAAGTTGCAAGATGAATGAAAATCTACAGTCAATGTTTTTAAGTCCTTGTTATTTTGCTTGGCTGTGATAACAGGAATATATTATGTAAAATTGCAATTTGTACACTGAAAATTTTGCTATAAATAATGTTATTAGTATCCATGTAGGTGTATCCAAAGTTGAATTGCTGTTGAAAACAAGAGACAATGTAATAATATTTTGTCGGAATTGGTGATAGTACGTAGGGTACCAGTGAATAATTAATTACCGAAACGCCTTTGCTCGAGGAGGGCAAAAAATTATATCTCTTAAGAACAAATTATTGAATGAGCGTCAGTGAAGCTCATAAATCAAAAGGCTCGAAGAATTTAGTTCCTTTGTGTCTGTCTGTCAGTCTACATGTAAAATCCTGCTCTCTTTAAGCACCATATAAGCTAACGGAATTATAGACATACAGTTTTAATAGTGTGATATTAGCAATTAATTTTTCATCCATGTGTTTACCAACGTTTGATGCTGACATGATCATTATTATGGTTGAACCATTCAATTATGTGTTTTTAAACTCAAATAAAAATTCTCAAGAAAACTATTTTAGGTTTTAATTATTGTTAATTTTATATTTGTAAATTTTACTCAGTAGAAAGTAGGTAAATTTTAACCAACCATAAACCATGTTGAAATAACTTCTTGGTAATAAATTGCACTGCATAAGTTAATCTTTTACAACCTAAATTTGTATATTACAATTGTCACTACAATTGTCTAAGGGTGTTTAGTAATAAAACATGATATTATTTAAATTGTCAGTAATCGTTTTTTCCTACCGAAACGATAGAAGAAGAATAAAGGCGAGAACCAGCTTTAGCATCGAGGACTGACGAGAAGCTTTATTACGTATATTGGGCCCCCTAGTTGCGTTAACAATCCTTCATACCTTTTTAAATAAATGTTATTAAAAGCACGACTTACGAAACATCTGCCGTACATTTAGATAGACTGTCCAGTTCATAAGATGTAGTATTTGGAAACTAACTAGAAATTAAATTCCTGTTTAACATTTTCCTGTAAATGTACACAATACAATATTGAAAGAGCTGTATTCTCTGAATGGCATATATTGGTTATACATAATTTCCATCTCTTTATGGAATTATACACCAGAATATGCTAGTATTTATTCACTTTTATATATGAACAACGAATTATATATCATATTTTAGAATTAGCAATCCTTCACCCAAATGATTCTACTCTGTGGAATTTATTGGCTTGTGTAAGTCTTACATTTAAACCGCATTATCCTTCCAGACTTAGAGGTGGCTAGTTATATGAGAATCTTATATTTAAAATAATTTCTTTTATGAAATATACAACCTTCTGGTATTTGAGAGATCAATGTCTGTAGAAGTTGTAGAATCATAGTGATTTCTGAAATCTTTATCTTTGAGAGATATTGGCGTTTTGGAGCTAACGGTCAGTTATATTTAAATCCTTAATCAGTTATAACGCTATCTGCTTGAGTTATTGCCGTTACTGTGCAGACAGTTACCGTTATCCAGTTTTATACAGATTACACAAAGGAAACTTGTTTTAACTATATATATATATCGTATGGGGGACAAAGGCAGCTATCCATAAATAAATAAATTAAAAATTACAATTATCAAAAAGTACGTAAGAACAAAGTTCTTGAGTCATAAATTAAAAATAATATTAAAATCTCCCGTCACAAAGCTGAATCCACATTACTGAGCCAGTTTAGAGACCCATCCTCTAAACTTGTTTTAACTACTAAATATTTATAAGTATTTTTGAAATATATATTTTTTAATTTTAGTAGATGTTTTCGGTAGATGCTAAAGTTTTCAAACTCTACTGTCAACTAATTCTGACCGATTGCTCTATACAGATTAAAAAACGACGAACAGATCATTTATGTCATTTGTGGTTATGTTATGAAACCACTGTACGTGACAGGAAGGTGAAATAATGCAGCAATTAACAGTGAATTATCACACTGTCATGAATTAGTCTAATTACATTTTCTAGTTCAATTCATATTGTAATCCATGAAAAAGCCTCTTAATTATTAGCACTGTAGATTCAATGATTGACGATTTGTACTTCTCACTCATTATAAAGTACTAGTAATAGCCTATAATTACATGTTTGATTTTGTTTTTGTATTCTTAAAAAGTATATGTATATACAATTGCACACAATTAATTACAATAAAACGTATATACAAACTATAATGGATTTTTTTTTAGAAATTATCCGTAAGTAGTATTAATTTATTTTAAAAACGTTTGCATAACGCATTGCTTATTATATATACGATTATATGTACGAGCTGAACTATGCTATAGTTTAATATTCCCATGTTTTTAACGATAACAACTGAGTTAAGTAACAAAATACGTGCAGTGAAGGTTACTACCGTTATTTATAAAATAAGTCCGCAAAAACTCTACATAATTCTATAACACATAAACAAGTCTAGATTTTTGTGACATATAAAAGTAACATACAGATTTCGTAGAATGAAGAGCATACTTGTAAGTAGTGGCCATACAGGACAAAATCTGTATGAGCCGTAGATTTTATTATTTTTCTATTTATTGTACGAATAAACTGCATATGTTAATAGCTTATATGCTAAAATCCAATATGATCATTCTCAGCTAGTTTACAAATATATTCATACTGCTACGTATATCCCCAATATAAGGAATATTAGCTATTGATTAGCCAAATAACATGGAGTAAAAAACATCATCATTGAACTCCGTATAGACTAGAACAGTATTTCATTTAGAGAAATGAAGCCTCGTGTCCGGTTACAAAATATGTACGGTACGTGAGTTCGATTATAAGCTCGGGCAGACAGACTGTAAGATAAACAGAATTATTTTAGGTCCTCGAGTAATTACGACCATTACTCGCTGTATTACTGCAGTTTACTACAATAATAGTAAAGAATTTATACAAATATAATTATATTACCGTTTGAGGATAAAGTACAATTTAAAGTCTATTTATAACTCTATGTCTCTCTTTTTATTATCATTGTGCAAACACAGAAAGAAAGGGGAGTTTCTATTGGTTTTTTCTTTTACTGTTTCGTGAATGGAAGAAGAAATGTTATTGATTTTTAAATCCTTTTGTTTAGAATAACATACTTTAAGATGGTCACTAAAAAAACAAATAACGCATATTGTACAAACATAAAATATGATATTAAAACTGCAAAATTCTTTCTCTTGAATTCATTGCTGTAAGTTAAACTAGCATTACATCTCATAAAATTAAGAATGGAATAGTAATAGGGGTAATTTTACATACATATACAATATGTAAGATTTGACGTATATCATTACACCTAACCTCATCTATATAAAGTTCAGCTAAGGATGAAGCGCTAAACGGTGTATGCTATTAGTTTCCGCACAAGAAATGCCCTGGGGAGAGTAAACACCATTAGCTGTAGTCTGGAACATAAGGTTCTGAGGTAAACTTCTAATGAACTGACTTTACTACAAGTTCCTTGCGGTAGTTATACGGAGCAAAAACCGGTATTAATATCATCCACTAGTTTTCAGTATGTTTTTTTGTGATAATAATAAAAAGGTAAATAAAATAAAAATAATATAAAAGGAAATCATATACATAAACATTAATTGGTAAATATTTTGCTAATAAGCGCTAAACTCTAGATCAGTTGGTGAATTTCTGTAATTTCTTATTACATTCCTTGAAGTATGAGGATTTTTTAAAAGAAAAGTTTATTCTTCCCAGCATATTGGAAAACTTTTTGTAAAAACTGTGATAATATGTACAAAACATAATTAATTATAACTTGTCTGACAGAAACAGCTGTTAAAAACTGAGCAGAAATTCTCCAAAGATGCATAAATATGTGTTTACATTGAAATAAAACAAATATACAGCTCTTGATTGGCAGACTCTGAAGGTTTTCACCAAGTTACTCCTAACAGGTTGGGTTCCTTAATATGTGTATAACATTATTACAGTTGCTTAAGAAAAACATAAAAATAGATACTTCTGTCACTCAATACTAAAAAATTACGAAAGAACATTTGAAACGTTACCTGAATTGAATTAAGTTTCTTAGAATTTTAACTCCTTCCCCCTTATACTGGAAATAGAAAAAAGCGACTGAAGTGGATAATTTTTAACTAAAGTAGTCTTACTAAGCTAAGTTAACCTATATTTTCTTTAACGGGACAAAAACAACACGATAATAATAACACAACAAAATAACACGATAAAAATAAAACAATCAATGATTGGCAACAGACATATTGTATACAGGAAGAAGATGCTTTGTTGTTTAAGGAAGAGACCGAGACGCGTATATTATAAATATTTTCTTAGTCGGAGCTAAAAATGATAAAGACCATACTTTATACCAGACATATATATATATATATATATATATATATATATATATATATATATATATACTTCTTATTTAAAAAAATAGGGTCTTTATCATTACTGTTAATCATCTGTATCATTAAATTTAGATGTTTACAAAGCTTCAGCTTCAACAATCAAGAACTATAGAAATACTGGTAATGATTCTAACAACACTTCTCGAATAATCAACAAGGAATGATATAAGTTATTTATATCTTCATTATTTATACCTTCCAATGTAAACGCTCATAGAATATCTACTGTTTTATCGTCAAGATTTGACCTGTGTTTAATTTTGAAAAAATAATAAAATAAAAAATAGATATACTTTTTTGCTTTGAAACAAATTATTATCTTAAGGTAAAGCTGAAGCCCACGGTATGTGTTGCCAATTTCTTTCATGTAAAATGGTGTAAATTGCCTTCCACCTTAATATAAATAAAATTAAACTTGTCTACTAATATATTTACCTCTTATTTTATGCTTCCTAATATATAGTTAATATACCCTGGAATTTCTTTTAATTTTAATTTAAACGTTTAAAATCACATTATTTTGCCAATGTTTTCAATAGTAGTTGTTTCTTAGCTTGCAGTTTTGTATCTCTGCGTTTTTCCACTCCCTTTAAATATATATGGTATTTTTGTCTCACATATATAGGCTACTAACCACTTTGGACGTATACACAGGGATTATTTGTGGATGTTTCTTAAGCTTCAAATGAAATGTTTTAACACCACAAAATATAGAATTTAGAAGGCATGCCAAAAACACCTTTTAAATAACACTGATTAATATTTATTTTTGAAAATGTTTTTTCACAGATTTCTGGTATATGGATGGATATTGCCAAGCCGATTTCATGAACTCCATAATAGCTGCGGAGAAAACTCAAAATTGCAATACACAAAAAGAAGATTGCTTTGTACCACTATTAGCACTCTCGTCTACACTAATTACAGTAAAAAATCTATATTATATATATAAAAAAAATTATAAGTGTTGTTATCACAAACAAGCTATATAAGTTCATTGTGTCAAAGTCAATGTATAGATACAGTATCAATGTGCTCAATTAATGTAACGAATGTTATAAATACAAATTAAATTTTATTTGTTGTTATGGTTATGGCGCTTGCTATAATGTGTTTGCTTATAACAAATAACACTTGGAATGTATGAGTAATGCTAACAATAAAGAACTGATATGGAGTTTCCAATTTATGTTTGTTTGCAATGATGTGCAATGTAATGTATTTAATTACCTTTGGTTATTGTTTTTTGTTTCAAAATCCACAGTGTTTTTTTGATGTTCGTACTCATATAACACACAATGACCTGTGATTGCGTTAGTTACATAAGTGATAATTCCTGAATTGCTATACTTTGAAGCACGGAAAATTGAGCGCTTGGGCTATCATAAAAATCCTTGTTAAGCGCCTGGTTAGTACATACTCGAACAGTACAAATCAATGTCAAACATATAAGATTTTTAACTATCAAAGCCTCTAAACCTAGTTGTGAGTGGTTTTAAAAACGTATTCTTATTTTTGCTGTACTTAACATATCTTTAAAGTAAAGAACTGAAGATTACTCTGTAATAAATACAGATAAGGAGAGATTCTAGATAGCAGTTTTACAGCAAATTAATGTTATCGAGTGTCTGCAAGCTTGACAGGCTTCAAACTGGAAACGGCGATTATAAATAAACATTATTAGAATTTACATTTGGTAAAATTAAATCCTAATCTGTATAATCTGTCTTATTTTTTTACCATGGAAAGTTAAAAAATATAAATATTTATATTTTTTACTGATTGTATTTGTTATGTAAATGTAAAAATATAATTCCATTTACATCTAGCTTTACCCCCAAATATTTAAGTTAATTGGTTTTGTGTGTCAATCGTTCCAAATCTTCTTAGAACTAACGGTAATAATGTAAATAATATTTATGATTTCCGTTTTAAACTCATTGAAGACGTTTGCAAACTCTTCCTCGTAGAAATAATGTTTTATCAAATTTATAAGGTTTATTTTCCCTGAGGTACGTTCTGTATGTATTTATTGGTGAGTGTTAGAATTTGCCAAGAAGTCAAAAGCCATAACCAAAGAAACCAAGAACTAAATAATCAGATTGAGTCGACTTTTCTTATTTATCGATTAGATTTGGTCCTAATTTCAATCTTCTTGTTATGTTTAATCTCCACATATAGACTTGACTAAAGGCTTCACAAATTCTGAAGGAAATAACAAAAATTCTCTAATATTAAACTCGTTTCAGCGTATGGCAAATTATGTAATATAGGTTACACGCCTATCAGTTATATGGTAAAAAAACTAAAAGAACTTTTTATATTCATTAACTGCTAAAATTACGTATTTCCAAACCTGTATAAGAATTATGGTATATTTATGTATGGGGAATCCAAATATATACTGTATTATTGACATTTCTTTAAAACAATAAATTATTAAAAAATCGTTCAAATTTCAATGACTCCTAATGATTCTTAAAATAATATATTTGCCCCTTAATTAGGAGGACCTTTCAAAATATGTATTTAGGCTATTGGTAATTCTAAACTTATCCAAGGTTTCCAAGCATTTGCTTTAATCTTAAACACAAGGACACCTCTGACATAACAAATATGTTATTAAGAGTCAGTTATATTAAAATAACTTTGTGTTTCTCCCATGTAAGAATTGTAAACCTCATGCATTTTACCCCTTTGTTTTGATCGTAGCATTTAAGGAGATGGACCGCATTAAATATATAATATTAATATGCATTGAATTGATTTTTAGTTTGATTTTCATATTTCCATTATTGGAATATTTATATGAGGTACAAAAAGTTGGAGATGTGTCTTTTGAACATCATATAAAAAAGGGAAAGGTTTTAAGATGCGTAGTATTTTTATATAAAAAATTAGAAACATTTCACATATATTTTATTACTAAAATTAAGCCCATAAAAGTGTAAGAGGTTTAACTTTATTCTTCTGTCGCTACAATCATGATGGCCGCAAGTACATCCGGCTCTTAACCATATTAATTATACAAGAACAATACATAAAAATGTTGTGAATCTTGATACAATTACAATTGTGTTTGATGTTAAATAGTATGAGATTATTACAAGTATATATACACTCACCCGAAATATATTATTTAAAGTAACATTTAAAAAATAACTTCTAGTTTGTGTGATTATCTTTAAAGTAGGTTATCATAACACCCATACAATACAAATTTGTTATAATTATTGTAATAATGCCTTTTGTATATATTCGTACATTGTCTAAAATTGCTTTGGTTGTACTTATAGTCATCCATTGAAAAGTATGTTTCATAATTTCAATATGGATTTGTTGACTATAAACATGTTTGAAACTATAAGTATAAACATGCCAATGGCGTAGTGTAGCGGGTACGGCGGTTATCGCAAGATAACCAGATCAAGCAACGTTGAGCGTGGCCGCTGCTTGGATAGGTGACCGCTGAGCGATCCTGTCCTTGCAAGCGGCCCGCCTGCCCGGCCATTGGTGGTGGTTAGGAAGTAAACTTTAAGCCGTTGGTCCCCAGGTTAAGTGTTAAAGAGGGCTTCTTAGCCCTAACTTCGCCTGGTAAAATAAGACATTATTTACTTTACTTTTACTTTTATAAACGTATATATCCGGGGATAATTAATTTTACATTATTAATTATTACTTTATAATGTATATGAATAATTATAATGTAATTAGATAGCAATACGCCATTCCACGGATCGCTGAACAATCTGAGTTTATTTTGACAATTTAAACTTTGTATCTCTTTCATTGTTTTTAATTTTTTTACTGTCCTTTCCTCCAACAGACAAATAAGAAATTGTGTCAGCCTTAGTTTATTCATTTAGGTCATGAAAATTCTTTTAGTTTACAAACGCTATTTATGGTACTCATCCCGGTCTGTTTCATGGATAATATTAGTATACTACACATACACTCTTACTTGATTGCGACACTATCCCTAAGATATATGTTATTTGTGTTAGATTTCATGGTGTTTCTCAATAATAACATTTCCGTTGCGGTAGTTATGTTAAAATTCAGATGCTTGTATTCGGTATGGTTACAAATTTGTTTATTCTATTATAGTCTCTTTCAGTCATAGTTACCTATAAGAGCAACATAAAGTTATTCATGAACTGCCAGTCTAATGTCATTTAGTGACTTGAACTATTATTAAGTTTAGTGTTGTCTATATAGAAATTAAGCATCATGTTAAATTTTAAATTAATATATTAGTAAATTTTGATATATCCTGCAGAATTATGCACATAAACAAATATTAAAGACAATATTCCAACATTTCCAGGGCAGTGTAATTATGTAGGTATTCCTTCCATTTTTGAAATTTTGAAGTTAATCAAGCTTGCCTTAATTGTTTATATCCCTTAGTGATTACCAGTGGCCCAAGTGATTCTTTAATGAAACGTTTATATATATAAAAATTTGTCATAGTCAAGAAGTGTATTAAAATACGCAAATAAAATAAATTATAGATTAATATTTGATAAGATATAAACTCCTTTGTGACACTGTTAATCTTGCAATTTATTAAGGACAGGGACATTTATCACGGAGATGCGCGTCCAGAGATGACTGTAACCGCGTGCCGTGTACTCTGGAGATTAACAAATCATTTCTGTTCTGATTCCATTATAATTTATTTCATCATAAATTACTTACTTTAATCTTCAGTCCATATAACTACTATGAACTGTTGCAATAATCTTTGTGTATAATAGTTGACATGATTTCCAGACAGTTTTAGTATACACAATCTGTATCCTTTTTCGTATCAACTAACAATGTAATTAAATTATTTAGTGTTTATTTTTGTTGTAAATCAAACACGAAATAAAATTTTGTATTATTTCAAACTGGATTTTAACCAATATAACTGGTATTGTAAATAATATAGTTCTAGTTTATTGGAATAAATTAAAAAGTTATGACTCTACATGTTACAAATTGATTCTAGTTAATATTCATTAGTATAGTAAAGTATTGGCATTATATATTAGTTTACGGTAACTGTATTAATATTTTACAAAAATAAAGCACTAACCAATTTATATCCCTATGTTAAATTTGAAACCAAATTATAATCCTAATACTTGCATCTCTGCATCTATGCATAATTACTAAGTTCGGAATATATTTCTCGTTATTTTTAACGAACAGAGGATATGTAAAACTATGAATATTATTCTTACTACTATAAGACAAAAACATTAAATTAGACGATGTTTAGTATACGTAAATAAACTCCAGGGATTCCGTAAAAGTCTGAAAACTTTTTACATAGTATGTAATCACAATATATAAAGGTTGAAATTTAAATCAGTACCAAGAATGTTTGCAAAAAGTCTTATCTTTTTTAAACTTAATCATAGAAACTGTTCTCACATAAGTACAAAGCTTGACTATACATAATTCAAACTTCTTAATTTCAAAAAAATAGATTCGCAGTTACTATGGATCAAAAGATACAATTTTGCATAGGAAATAAATATTTTTGAATAGTAATCACATCATCTTTTAAATAAAACCTTTTGTATCGCCTCTTTAATATGAAAATGATATCGGTGATGTGCATTGGTACAAATGTTCAAAATCCATCTCGATTTCCGATATACCTTATAGAAAAAGGTAAGGCTGCTGGTGTTCTAAGAAGTTATGAATGGGTCATCGGGAGAGTTGTATTCTTGTTAAGAGAGTTTTGCGTCCGTTCAATGTGTCTAATAGAAAATGTCCGCTCAATAAAGATTTTATTGTACAGTATACGGTTAGGTTTTAAAAAATACACAGATACATTTATGATTTCTAAATATACGAAAATAAGAAAAAACAATCCCAAATTTCACATTTTAGATTTACAATTTAGAACGTTAAAATGTATACTTATTTAAAAGTGTAACTTATCAATGTTAAACTTGATAATAAATATCTACAATTTGATATCTCTCACGCAACATATTTGAGTCAATACAGAAATGAGGTTGCATGCAGTGTTTAGATAATATAATACCCTATTAGATTTTAAGGGTACTGCGTCAAGAGTGTGCAATAGTGCGCTGAAAAAATGTCTCCAGGTTGTAACGTTGACTATTCAACCCATAACTTTCCTTTTTCTTGTACGAATAAGCTACATGTTTGTTTACAAATTTATTTATTCCGCCATTCTCTTTGGTATAGTTGTTAACCTTATAACCAATGTAAAAGTCTATGATTAGCTCAGTAAATTCCCAAGAAGTTAGATGCGTCATCATGAAACTCAGTATTGCGTATATACAGAAACAAATTATATAGGCTAGTTGCTTATAAGTAACCGTACGGATAGACGGATAGGCAAAGAGACATATATATATAAGTATGGATAAAAATTTGATAATACCAGCACCTTAACTAGTAGGCTTTAGTAACGCTCATTCAAATATTTCTTAATCTACAATGTGTATAATAGTGACAAAACAGTTAAGGTTTTGTAAGAACGAAAAGAGAAAACCGTATAGAAACTAACTGGCTGAAAGATCAATTGGCGGCAGAGGTTGCGGCCTCCCTAGGGAGAGACAAGAAACCTCCAGCCTAGATAGACCGACTACTCAATATCGTGACAATAAAATTTATTCTGTGTCTGTATCTAAAGTATAGACCGGGCCTGGATGATGTGGATCCCATGCAATACGTTCTAAACAACACAATTTAGACAAGTAGGCTATTTTCTCTGACAAGGAATGAACTTATATTTTCCTCACTAAGAGACGTATTATTAATACGAACTGTAGAATACATTAATATTTGTAGACTTAAAAAACTATACAAAAATATTTATGTGGTATTTTCAGTTATAAAAATGTAATTTACCAAATATAAATACCACTTTTTAAACCCTGTTGATAAATAGAGCTACAATTCTTTACACATCTCTTCACAGATACCTGGAGTGGGTTGTCCACCTTGAAATTGTATGTGGAATGTTTTCAGTAGGTTAAGAAAAAGCAGAGGAGCGTACACCAACATGCTCCAAATAGTCATTCGTTTTCAAACTACAGTACTTATATAAAATAAATTCTATAACAAAAACCTATTATAAAGTTTTTACAAATTTTAACATAGTAGTGTTACTACCTAAACCATAAAACGAAATTTTTACTATAGAGGCCTTTAATTACTTTAAGTACCTACTACGTACATATATATATATATATATATTTCAATAAACATTGAAACGCAAAAAGTACATTTATATATATATTATATATATATAAATATATATATATATATATGTGTGTGTGTGTGTGTGTGTGTGTGTGTGTGTGTGTATGTATGTGTGTGTGTGTGTGTGTTTTTCAGGGATGTACATTTGTAAAATATTCTTGGTGGTGTCAAAGAGGCAAAATCGAATGTGGAATACTAAGTGCATTAGGCCGAAAGTGAATTAAAAACGGCTATAAAAGGACGCTTTTAACCCTAGTCGGTTTTTCAGTCCTGTTAAGTTAAGAATGAAAGCTCGTTGTGGCGTTCCAAATTTAATTATTAAATTGAGAAAAACTCCTATATCGTGCAAAACCTTCTACGATGTTCATTCGCATTTTTGCTAGATATTCTGATCAGTTTAACCATGAACATTTGAATGATACGTACTTTATTTATGCCTACACACGTTTAAAAAATTATTGAGCTCCATAATACTAAATTATAAGTCCTTTTACCAAGGTGGTATTGCACTTTGATTTTGTAAATTGCGTGTGAAATAACCAGTAAAATCTAGCTAGAGAATAATTTTCAGGATTATTTATTGATCTGTTTATGTAATTATTTTACCAAATGACAATCATAAAGTCATATACTTTTTTCTGCTTCTAATTATATGGGATAGGCAGCGTGATTTTATATTGCTTCCAATAACAAAGGTTATACTATCACTGATATACTGGCAATGTACATTATACGAAACTGTTAAAGGCGACGATGCAATTTATTGGATGTAACTAGAACATTGGACACCGTTAGTTTATAAAGACCACTTGCAGTAATGTCGGCCACATATAGACATGATTTAACTATGCTGCTGACTGAATTATAATTAAAATGTAAGCATGTCCAAATAATTTTATTTAAAAACTCATCACCTTTTTAAGAAAGCTACTCTATTACAATTGGGAATAGTTCAAAATTGCTGAAGAAAGATTTACCAGCAAAAAGAAAATTACTTCCAAAACAATTTATGCATTAATAGAGCACCATTAGAAAATTTATTATATATACTGTTTACACACAAGAAGTCACAACTTTAAATTTAATACTAATTAAAGTGATTAAAATGATATTACTGCACGATAAAAAAATATATCTACAAGATGAGTATAATGGTGTTCTCGGCTTGGGTTGTAAATACAATCTCGCTATTTCTCTTTATTTTCCAAATATTTCAGTCAATCCTAATTTTGTTTCGACTCCTATATTTATTTACGGCGTCCTACTGTTACTATCAGTGTTTATCTAAATTTATCCTGGGATCTAGATTTAAAGAATTCGAAAAAAGGTTTATATGTATTTTATATTTGTATAAAAACGTTAAAAAGGTCACCTTACTGTTACATACCCGCTACTAGGTATATGATAACTCTAATAAAAACAGCTTCCACATAAAATTGAGTATGCATGACAAGATTTTGATCACTAATACTCTGATTAGCCTATGTAGTGTTTAAATGTGTTGATAACGGATAAGTGATCCACACAACAAAATCCATTGCATAATACATAGCTTAATTACTATTAAAAAAGATGTTCTTTTATGTTCAGTAGCAGGATTCACTGGATTCTAGCACTTTAGCTGATTTAAAACCTCAGTGTTGAACAGACAAAGAAGTAAAAGCGACATGAGGGCCATGTGTTGTCGACATAAGGAAGTTGGGAGTTAATCTATCTTCACGTCAGAGCCACGTGGCCAGTGCGATGGACTTGTTACTGTTCTTTGGAGAAGCGTCTTTCTTACGTTACTAATTCCATAAGATAGGATTTTATGATAATTTAATATAGGTTTTATTATAAATGCTACTTCTTCTTTTAAAAGTATAAAACAGTTTTATCCGATGTCATAAAACACCACATCTGTCACTTTTCAGTCTCACTGGGATGTTAATATAATATTTTAATTAATTCATTCCCATTTTAAATATCATAAGTTTCGTCACTGCAGACAATGCATTACCTATGTTTAAAGATAAATGCCAGTTGAAATTAAATGAATTCAAAATATTCAAGATAATTAAATTAAAACTATTACAAGAAACATAAATTAATCCCTTTTAATCATACGATTTAGTAAAATGTAAAAATTAGTCCAGGTCTAGTACTTGGTCAGAAGAAAGAAAGATTAAAAATTTACATCATTTTGATATAATAAACCATCCTTTTGTAACTATCCAAAATAATATCTTGCAGTAAGAATGTAGAAATACTTACTTTATATATGTCTTAATGATGGCTAACCGTAAACCTTACATAAATGTCATTTTACACACGTTTAATACAAAGAAATTATTTTCATAATTTCACCAATTTGTTATCAAATTCTTTGGAAGCCAATAATTTTTTATCCCTTACACATTTTATTTATAAATCTTGACACAGTAAATCAGATTTGTGGTAAAATAAAAGTGTTTTAAAACTCATCAGTAAACAATGTAAATAAAATTAAAAAATTACAGTCCTTAGAGAGCATATTGATAATTAATATGAATAATTCAGTGGATAATGTGTTTGTGTCGGAAGTTTATGATAAGAGGTTATAGTTAAAGTTTAAAAAAAGGATTTATACATTTTTATTGAATCATTAAACTAGAGTGTTATTTTTACAATCACACATGTATAAACTCGAAATGATGAATCATAATGAAAATATGGAGTGAAAAAAGCGTTACAATTTATACTATAGTTTATTGATATGAAAGTAATTACGTGTCATGTCATACCAAATATTCTGTTTCATGGCATAATTAGGCAAAGTTTCTTATGGGCTCATGAAATCAAGTATGTCACGAGTATTATTGTACTGCGGGAAGTGTGTTACTATAAATGTTGGTAATAATCAGAGTCAGTAAGCTCATCCTTATTTGTTATAGAATAACTTATGCATGAAATATTGTAATGATTACATAACATTAATTGCTAAAATTCTCAGTGCGTTTGATAGTAAATTATTGCAGTCCTTAGTTATCTTATTACTATATAAACTACCATGTACAAATATTAGAATAGTTTCAGAAATAAAAACACATCTTAACGGTGGCGGTGGCGTTTATACTTAGGTTTTTCTTGGTCACTAGTAATTTAGTTAAATACTTTTGGGAACTGTTTGAGCACTTCCTTTCAAACGTGCCTAAGAGATTTAGGTCAAGTGCAACACATGACCCCTGTGATTTTTTATCACATTCTGAAGCGTTTTAAAGTATATTTGTTTGTATGTATAATATTTAGAATCGTGTTTAAAACTGTAAATTGCTTGAGTTATTATTAAGTTATATATGGTAGGAAATATATATATAGGTATATGTATAGGTATATACAATATTGGTATAGGAATATGGTATAAGGTATTGCAATATATATCCCGGCGGACCAAGTACTTTTTGTGATTCAATGTTTATTGAAATTTTATATATATATATATATATATATATGTATATATTTGTGGTTTATATAAATGCTGTGGCTAATAAGCAATTTATCTTTGTGCAAGTCTTTTTTACGGTTTCAGGTAATCGCTGATTAGTATTTATGGTTATATAAACCTTTAAATACTTTGCAGACAGCCATAGCGGGTAGTAGTATGTTCATGCATGAGCTGAGGTAATCATAAATGTACACAACGAAAGTAGTATTATTAGATTTGAACAGGGTAGTTTTCCCTCATTTTGTGGTATATTGACGCAAATATTAAACAGTGTCATAAATTAATTTACTTTGGTGAAAACCTCATCTCACTAATCAATTGTAAGAGAAATGTACTGCCAGAGAGAATTGATAAGCATAGATCAGTGTAATTAGAGGATTAAAGGACAAAAGATTGGAGATCGTAACTGTTACTCGTATCCAAACTAATGTTAGGTGTGTTTTTTTAATATTTCTTATTTGTTATAACAGTTTAAAAAATAAATTACCTACTATTAACATTTTAAAGTTCCTCTTGATAGAGAGTTTACATGCAATCTATAACTAATATAAGGAATCCAATTTTACCAATCTATTAAATAAGGATTGAAAAGTATGTGGGTCACTTTTTAATGCCACATTACATTCATATCTTGAAAAATTCCAGAAATAAATAAGGATGTTTTTTTATATAGAACTTTTAAAGGAATTAGTCACAGACAGAAGAATTAGTGACAGACAGAAATACCAGCTGTTTTGTTTCCAGTAATTGGCAGATTAGTTTGGCAGAGAAATCTATAAATTTGCAGCGGTCTTATGAGGATGTCTCACTATGTTATTAATCCATTCATCAATATGCACATTGCATGCTTTATCCCTTCGGCTCAGGTAAACTTCGGGGATTACTGTATATTATAAGGGCTACGGTAAAGGTATATCCTGGCAATAGCGTTAGTTATAGTTTTATTTCATTTAAATTTAGGTTAAAATTTACATTAAAATATATTATTAATAAAAATGTAAAGAATATTTGAAGAGTTTATTGAAATGAGAAGAGGGAAGTGGTTGTCATAACATGTTTTAGGCATATATAAATAAGTTAACTGAATAATATTTCATGCGAGAAAACACTGATATTAAATGGCCAATTGCAAAACCCTCACTTATCCTTAATTCTCCAATCATATCTATTTGACAGAAAGTAGAAGTGTTTTTTAAGTATGCCTCAATAATACATTTAACAAGGAATACATAGTTGACGCAATATTAAAATTTAAATATTATTTTGAATGATTCATATATACATCCTCGTAAAATATTGTATAAAACATTTACAGTATCAAGTTCTTATTCTAAATATTAAAAGTAGGATAAATAGTAGTAGGAAATAAATCCGATTAAAATATTTGATTGACGATAATCTTATGTGAAATATTAAAGTCAGATCCGACCCATAATATTCTAGTCATGGATTTTTCAGAAGGTAATGTTTCTGGTTTCAAAAACATCTAAGGTCTTTTAATATATTTTATTATCCTAAGAACTAAACACTATTCACAATTTTAATTGAATTCAATCAATTAAAGTAGTATATGGCTTTTGTTTAACCCATGACAATACATTTTTCTTTGAAATTTTGAACTTTATATTAATATTATATAAGATAGTCATGATATTTAAAACTTAAAAAATAGTTATATAAAAAATTGAATATCGCGAGTAACAAGCTATCTTTTAATGAAACGGAAAATATGAGTAATAATTGACACATAATTTATGTAAGTTTTGATAACTGATAAAACAAAATAATTATAGTTTTCTATGAAGTTACAATAAATTATAATTTTTATAATAATTTAAAACAAATACTCGTGTTTCGTTATAATAACTCTCCTTTTCACTGTTTTACTTGTAATGACAAACTAAGCTGTTTTTACAAATCACCGAAAACTATATTAATTTAATTTAAAATTAAATTTAAATCCTGCTTATAAACGGTAACATTAGATATAAATGGAAACCTATAAAAGGTTTGTTATAAAAATATCAATATAGTTTTCATTATTTGTCCATGTTATTACAATAGAATACTATATATAAATAATCCGTTACAAAAGGTTTTATGTACACGTAATATTCTTAACAGCAAGAAGAGATAGTTTATTTCTGGTTTTGCGTGAAAAATGAACATAGCCTGACTCTGATGGAAGAGAGTAAGCTCTTTATTAATGGCTCAGCCAACATTCTCACTTTAATGATCTCAGAAATAAGAAGTACCTTGAAAATGTTCGATCGTTTATTGAAATAAAAATTTTGAAATGCTAGAATTCATTTGCAATCATAGTATGCAAGACGATTGATTATTAGATTCATAAAAAAATTAAATATGTTTAATACTATCTTTGTATTTATCTTACAATTAGCATGCTCCACATTTCGATATGTTAAAACCGAACCTATATTTTGGGAATATACACCAAAGTATTTCGATTTATATGAAAAATGTCCTATTAAATTTTCGTAAACTGTTTTTTAGAGAAAGTTTCTTTGAATTAGCTATTGCTAATTACAAGATATATTCACGCCCAGTCAGATGGACGAGTCTTTTCTCAACGCTACTACCAGAGAATTGTGTACCATCACTACCACCATCACTTTTTCGATGTTCCGACAACTCTTTTCTTTTGGCAAATAAGTCATAGCTAATTCATAGGCATAGGCTTAGGCATAGGGTGATAGCTAATTCAACAAGAGACAAGTTTTCTTTTTTTTAATAGTTTGAATAGTTTTCCACCAGGCTTGAGTTAGCTTCTCTCTCATGTACATCTTTACCCTAATTAAAGAGGTATTAAGACGTAAAATCCAAAATACAGTGGTGATATATCTTTAAAGTTTAAATTAAATATCTTGACCTAGTAACATTCTATCATATTGTATAAGCCAATTTGAGACTTCTTCGTAAAAAAATTTACATTTCAAATGAATTAACGTGGCACCTTTAAAAATAAATCTTGTAAATTAGTAAAACAATTCAACAATATAAGTAACACAGTGAATCTCATATGATGAGATATGAAACTAACTTTTTGCTTAATCGTACTCTCATGTTTTGGTAATGTAAACATATTTCTAAACCATATATTTTTAAACTTTAATTCCTTTAAAATTAAAGTGGCTCATTACGTATTCAGTACATTAGTTTTACAAATTTGCACAGTGTATAGTATATCACAATCATCATGCACAGTCGTCAATAATTATTCTATGATATATGCAAGTCCCGTGCGTTTGAATGTTCTGGCTTTTGTCTAACCTAAAGAAATTGCAGATTCCAATCTTTTACAAGCTCCCTGACCTATGATAGGTCTTCACCTCTGGTAGACAGGTTATAGTCACTGCAAATTCTACTCTACTCTTTTTCAATAAGTTAAAATTGTTTGTTGACATTCATTTTATAAACATTCATACAGTTTAATTCTAATATAACTATATATAATTAAGATCAATAAGGTCACAAGGCGTTTAGATAGATATGTTATAAGTATGGATTACATCCTATGTTAATGTCCCTTTATTCTCTGCCTATCTTTTTGCAAGATAAATCGAGAAAAAATTAATTCTCGTTTGTAATTTTAGAAGCAACCTTAGCTAAGCGACTTGTTACGAGATACATGGTGCGGGTATTCTTACCTTGTATAATTATATGGGGCTCTGACAGATTTTCACTTCGGAAGATGATCAGGTAAAGATTCCTATTTTCTCAAGATGGTAAAGAAATATATTAATAAACGTAAAGTGTTAAGTAGCTTTTAACTTGAACTGGTAAGATATTTTGAAACTTAAATCAAACACATATAGTACAATATATTAATTATAGCTATATATTTCAAAATATATAATTTGCACTCGTGGTTCTTATCACTGATATGTTTAATAGCATTCTACTCTATAAATACATGAAAATAATTTCTAGTTTTTTGGAATAAGAAGATATTTCGTATGGTAAATCGTTTACCTTTCTTATTGTTTCCGTAAACTTACTTTTTTTATAATCATGAAATCAACGAAACAATGACATTTGTTGCATAAGTCTTAAAATATTTTGGATTGAATCTGGTGGTTTAAAGTTTTAGCTCACAATAACATTACTTTTATGTCTCATTCCATGTCTAAATTGTGAACATGTTTCGTTAAGCTGATGCTTTATAGAAACCTTCACATATTTATTGCACATGTAAACTGAGTAATCCTCTTAAAATTGACATGTTTTAAATAGAGCTGTCATTTTCATAACAATGGGGAACATTTTTTAAATTCCGTTTCCCATGTTAGCAAAGTATTTTTTAAATAAAATTACTTTTTAGTCAAATGAAAGATGGTAATGTACTCTTCATTCTAAGAAAACATTATCGGTTGTCGCTCTCGTCATTGTGAATTAAGACATGTCACCAAATTGGTGACATATTGCTTATAGCATCATGATACTTTATGCAATACCCATGTTTTATAATACGACTACTCTTTCATTTTCATATTGGTTGTACTTAATCATGAGCTAATGAAACATCAATATCAAAATTTATTTTCTCGTTACTTCTAAATTTTTCATTGAAATTTATAGGTAATCAAACTACTTATGCTACCATATATAATATCCACTTGTCCATGCAATTCCTTCCTCTTTCTGTAGGTTGATAATGTAACATATCGTAACAATCGCACAGTTATAGGTAAATGCTTATTTTTCTTAATAAATGCTGAAAAATACTGATAATTTCTGTTTATATAATCATGTAACCGTATTATTTTTTATTTAAAAATTAAAAGTCCTATAATTATTGAAACTAGGAAGAGCTTTTTACAATCTTTAAAAATAAATTTTTATTTTTGTTATTTTTATACTAAAAAATATTCTAAAAATAAATGCCGTGTAATTATTTGGGCTTTAAACACTGCTTTAAAAATATGTGATGTAGATAACGTCCAATTTATGAAGTTTCTATTTCATGAATAGCCAAGGCGGTGCTCGGCACTACGAACTCGTCTTATTTGCATAACTTCTACATGCATGACTTTGAGGAGAAAACCTCTTACTCGTATATGTGATTTCGTGAAAAGAAACCATGAAAAATACAACATTCGTATTGGAAACATATTTAATATGAAATATAGTGTTCAAGTCTTGTATACAAGTTACAAAGTGTATGATTAATAATCATACAAACGAAAGGAAAGGTATCAAAATTAAATACTTCAAAAATAAGATTAACAATAAAATAATTAACTGATAAAATTTAAAAAGGATCACTTGGTAAATAATCGTCACATACTTTGCCAGTATGTGTGGCAGTGGATACTTATGTAGTCAGAAATAAAATAACACAGAACCCTTTACGAGAGAAGCTACCAAATATTCAAATTAGGTAGATTGAATAAAAAAAACCTGGAAAATTGCTGAAAGATAAAAAAGCATGGCAACATTAAACTAAATAACAGAACACAAATTAAAAACCTTTATTTTTTCAAATTTTTAACGTCAAAGAGCGTTAAAAAATCGTTCTGGATATTGACTAAATCTTCAAAAAACAAAATTTTTAATGGAAACGGAGTATAGAAAAAAAAGTCATTTACTTAATGCAATAAATTACCTTTATATTACACAGAACTACTTTAATGCAATTGGGAATAAAAGTTATGTTGGCGTTTTAATAATGCAGGTATAAATTAATGTATTCATATTTTTGTAGTCGTACTAATTAATTAATGATTACTTGGTTTTTGTGGATTTTAATATGAATTAATTTCTAATATTAATGTTTAACCAAAAAAATTTATAAATGAATGTGTTCAAAAATTTTTAGAAGTAGAACTGGAACATGAAAAACAAGCAGATAAATATGATATATTTAATACCCAGACTCCATTGGGTGAGATTAATGATGAACTAATAAAATTAGGATTATTATCAAAGCTGGCTGCCACGTTCCCTCAATGTCTAAACACGACGAAGTGGTATTCCTGGAATTAACTATTTATAGCCATAATAATCTTTCAAATGATAGTAAAATGTCTCTGTTAGTAAGGTAATTTCACAATGAAATATTTATTAGGCACAGGTTGACTGAACTAATTAAATAAAGATACAAATGCTGCAGAGTGTTTGAAGAAGTGCAGTTTCTAAGGAATATAATGGAAATGGATAGTGGTAAAATCATATATTATACGCCAACACTCTCAATGGTAAAGAATGATCCGTTAAAATATTATTTCTGAAAAATTCCTCCTTCTAAAATTATAACTAATATTACAATAGAGTATTGTCACAAAATATCTGGTAAAAAAATTATGGTTGCCTGTAAAGTCGGTTTTAAACGGGCGAAGATTTTACGTGACAACGTCTTTTTTCTCGGTAGAATATTTATTGATATGAATATTATTAAATTGCACAATAGGAAAAAGGAATTGAATGAAAATAAGAATTGCACAAATTTTAACTATAGAAATATATTTTGTTTACTAAAACATTGTACATAATTTGAAATTAATTAAAATTTGTTATTGTAAATGGTAAAGTTGAATAAAACATTTACTAAAATTGGAATTTGAAATTCTTGCTAAACACAGTTAAATTTTAACACTCCGCGCGTGGTGATTGGTCGGTTTAGTTCGTTTGTTTGGCCGCACTGTTATGACAGGTTAGAGGTTATAATTTGTTATTTTAAATGTTTGACTAGCAATACGCACTGTTTCTTCTCAATCGACTGAATTACGATTGATTGCAGGGTGATTTAAACTAATAATTTACTTAACACTATCAACATTTGTCAATAGTATGACATAACCTATAAACTCTTTTGTGACAACTTTTGTGTCAATCTAACAATTAATCAATCAATCATAGTTTACGATAATGAAATATCAGTGTACAATTATTTACCTTTATTGTTGTAGTTGTTGTAAATGACGAATCTAAGCACTCCACATTTTCACGAATAAACATAGTTTATCTGCTTTATCCCGTGCGGCGGACCCACAGTTATCTGCTTTATCCCGTGCGGATCCCGTGCGGCGGACCCACTGGACGGGCATCGTAACGTTACCGGGCGTTACACACTTTTTCATGAGTGACTCCGAGCCGCAACCTAATTTAAGACGTTGTCACGTCAAAATAAATAATATGTTATTTTATTACACTAATCAGCTTAAAATAGCAACTGATAAAAAATTATAAAAAAATATTGTAGGCTGATTTTTAAAACTGATAGTTTTAGATGCAAAAGAAGTGAGAACTTATAATACAATGGCTATAACAAGAGAGTAATACATTTCAAATCTTTTCAAGTGCAACTTGCAATAAAGAAACTTATAAAAAAAAATATTTTTCACAGTTCGTCAGTCTGGTTTTTTGTTTTTTAAGGTAGAAAATTTACTGTTTATGCAATACGAAACACACATTGTATATGTTAGTCCATGCATGATTCCTGATAGTCAATAACTTTCCTAATCTAATGTTTATCACGTTCAGTATGAAATTTTGTTTAACTATTAGTAATATAATAAGCAACAAGACACGTATGTTATTTTTAATAAAAGAAGGTTAGATAGTATATTCTTTAAATGGTAATAATATTACAAAATATAACAGGAAAACTGTATCAACAGTCTTCGAATTAGTTTTTATTGGAAAGTTACATCACTTCTAATACTACATTAGATAAATATAAAACTAAAGATAATCGTTTCCTCGTTATAAAATACACAGTTTAGGCAATACAATTGGTCACTAGGGAAGTTAAATAGTTTTATAAATATAAGCGTAAGTATAAATTGTATCTCTACTATTTAAAATATATTTAAAAATTCACTTTAAAACGAGAAAATTCAATATATAAAATAAACTTTATAAAGGTACTGCCCTATTCCGTTGCATCGTCAATAATTGCCAATAGTTATGACAACAGTTACAGCCACTGACAACAATTTCATTTGTCACATGTGTTAAATTGGTACCCACACGTTTGTTGATTCCAATAAACATTTCATTTGAGTGTCATCACTTTGTAAAGTAATGGTAGTTTTGTAGGCAGGCAAAACTCAATGAATCGTTAGATAATAGATGCAATATTTCCAATTCTAACTACATCTTCAATTAGTGCAAGTATATCTTTGCGTTGTTTTTTGATAAATGAGTTAGAAATGTTAATATACCAAATCAAAACCGATTTCCATTATTACAGTATCGCTTCAAATATGTGTTCACTTCATATCGTAACCAGCATTAAAGATATAATAACTCCGTAATTGCAGCTGTGAGCACAATTCTACTATCAATTTATATAGATACAAATTCCGGTTAGATAAATAAATAATAATTCAACAATGCCCCAACCGATTATAACGATCACGTATTTGTTTTAATCGTCTCTGCCATTAACAGCAGAATATATATTAAAGTATAAAAAAACTTAACGGACAAAATCATGTAAATAGAAAAATATATTAGTATATAACGAAGGAGCCTGATTTATTTAATATTTCTTCTGTTTTCACATTGTTTTATTACAGCAAAACCATTTGTTTATTTAATTTTACCACCATTTTTAAAAGATGAATTGAAATTAATAGTCTGAGAAACGTATATTTTTTAACTATAGATGTAAATAAATATGAGGTATGCATGGCCTCTATTTAAATATATATATTTATTAAGACAAAGTTAATATCTGACTAGTAGATTACTTTTAATTGCAGTTATAAGTAATATCTTAGTTGACAGAAGTAGGCTTTTTAGACTTGTACATGTATAAAAATTTCTTAGATAACAGAGTGAAAAAATACTATTACTACTAAATAAATTACAAAGAATATACACTTTTTAAGTATTTTACTTATCATGGCAACAAGGCAAACTCAACGTAGGTATCGGATAAATAATTCACTTCAACCAAAAGTGGTCATATACGTAAAACACGTACATGGTTGGTAGCCAATCAGCATATTGCTAGTGATTCAATATAGCAAGTGATGTGTTATAACATATTTAAGAACAATTTTAATAGAACATGGTTATGTTTACATTTATATATTTTTTATTTATACATTGAATTATGTTTGTAATCTCACAATGTAATAACGAGGACATTTATCATGGGGAGGCACGTAAAGAGATGAGTGTAACCGGATCTCCCGTCACCGCACTGGCTAACAAAATTACCATTCGTTGATTAAACTTGTTGCATATACACTGCAGAATACATTGAAAATCAAGAAGAAAAATTACTGTAAAGTATTTCTGCAGTATAGAATATATTAAATATCTACTTCATTATAATAAAAAATTAACTGTCAATAAAGAAAAGTAACATATTTTATTGTTATAAACTCTTTTAAGAAGAACATTTACCATGATTACAATATATTAACATTATTAACCTAAGAATTAATACCTAACCACTATGAATAAAAACCTTTTTCCATGTGACACAATTACTGTTATAGAGGTTAGCCCAACGATCCAGAAGTAGTAGGTAATTGCGGGAAAAGTCAGAAATTACGTAGCAACACGTGTTATAGGATTGTTACAACTAATCATTTCTGCTTCACACAATTTTTTAAACAAACTAGGGTATACATAAATAAATATTTAAGTGTGATGCAAAATCTGGGGGTTTAAAAATGTTTCTTAAACAAAACTTTATGAATAACAAACGGCTATCGCTTAAAAAGCTCGTAATTGTAGAATGTACGCATAGTAATAAAATACGATTATATTTATATATTTTAATCTATTTCGTACAACATAAAACACTTAAGTAATAGAAGGATAGTTAATTTTTTTATTACGAGAATTTTAAAAAGCAACTAGAACAGTCCGCGTCAAAATAGTTTTGACATATGAGTTGTTGTCATATCACAAATGACCACCATCTGTTCTTGTTATGACGTGTCAGCTTGGTCCCTACCGTCTGTTTCATTTACATGTTTTCTATAATATAGATCAATGAAATTAATTACACGTATATTTGTTTACGTTAACAAATAATTGTGTTTGTTTATGGCAACAGGGTTGTAGCCGGATGAGTCTTATTTTAAAATGTAAAATTGGCAGTTTTGCCAAATTCGGGCTGTAGAGGGGGATTAAAACGCAACAGATCACATCGAACTATTGTAATGCGGACTAGTACACTGAGCATATGATTAACGGTTCTCCTTATAAAATCTGTATTAATCTTCAAACTGAACAAAGTAAGCAAGGTCATATGACGAAAATATACACTTTATCAATAAACTAATTCAAATATTATACTAATTACTAAAAAATATAATTGGATAGAATTTTGTATTCAAACACATCAAACAATTGATACCACACAACTGTAGAAAAACAGTAAAAGAGTACATACAAATTACAAATTAGATCTAATAAAAACCAAACCTGACTGACTTTACAATTGATAACTCCCTTTTCTACACTCTATATTTTTTAGAAACAGATGCATCATTTATCTCAAAGGCAAAAGCCTGATTTGAGACTTAAACAACTTACAAAACAAAAATAAATTGTTAGTTCCATTAGACTTAGCAAGAAAATATTTATGTATGAGATATCAAAAGAAAACTCTGCATTATCAACCTACGTACCTAAAAATTAACTTTCCAGAAACAATAAACCTAATAAAATTATTGATAATGCAATCAAAATTCACATATAAAAACAAATAAGGAACCTGCTTCATCGTCTAATCCCTCTTTAGGTTATATCTTTATACATATAAAATCTTAAGAAAGTAATTACCTGATATTGTTACATGATAATGACTAGAAAAGTTGCAAGATAGTGCTGTAGCGTTTGAAGTAAAAAAAAGTGAAATATTAAGTATGTGACATTCTAAGCTTATTCTCCATAAGTCATGTAATAATTCAACATCCAGCCTCATATAGTCTCCAATTCTTTCAATATACTACAAGAAAGAAAACTGTATAATCTTTTTTGTAATGACATATTAAGAACATATAAAATATCTTTATCTCGTAACTAATCTTCGACCCCATAGAATCCTGAAAAATCATTTCACCACCCTAAATTACTCCAAAGTGGCAATATTCGAGAGTGAGATTCGTTGAAAGATTTGAAAATATAAAGGTAACTCAAGTCTTACATGACTTAAAATATTCTTCTTCGTAACTTGTTTGTTGTGACTACACAAAGAGTTTACTTATCAAACAAAAATGTAATAATTATATATAATTGTTTAATATTAACATTGTGCAAAGAATTTAAAATACCATCTTAAAAATGTGTTATTTCTTATTACGTGGTATGTTACCATATTATTCTATAGTTTACAAATAATAAATGGGAAGTAGACTAACAAATTTAAGGGAATGTAAATTTTAAGTGGATTATTATGTGCAGACCCTAAGGGGATTAAAAATACTTAATATTATATTTCATAATTATATATAAGCAACTTTATTCAATGATCTGTACTTGTTACAATGTCATTTTGGATATATTGAATAATGTTTAACGAATTTATTAAAGGTTGTTTCTTTTATGGGTCATTTTATTAAATCTTTTAGGAAATTTTACGACGTTTTGTTGTATTCAATGAAATGAAACATGTTAGATTGTACATTAAAGTCCAAGAGATTGGTAAAACAGTGGAGTGAGCGGTGGTCCATGTCCTTTAGTCAATACGGGTGGCGCCACTGATTTGCCTTTCCAATGCTTGTGGTTGTGACGAGACGTTTTCCTTATTTTTATACGTAACTTTAGTTAAAAAAAATGTATATTTATGAACCATGTATTAATATATGTATTGGATATATTCAAAATATTAGAATAACTAGTAAATAAGTGATGAATATAATTTTAGTATTAGGTAAATTGAATTATTTTATCCTAAATTTATCAAGTAGTCTTAATGCAAATTATTAAAATAAATTTTACTAACAAAAGAAATACCTTAGTACACAAAAATATTTCATTTTGCGACGTTCGCAACGACATTTATAATAATAATAACATTATTTATATCCAACTTATTTATATCCATTTCAATTTAAAAGTTTTCTTAAAATGAAAGGACTTTTCACTAGACTTATTACAAAGTTTTCTAGGCCTAATTTACCAGTAAAACCGTAGAGGTATTAAAAACAATTAAATTGTATTTAGTAAATATAAGCAGTGTAAGGTAACCTTTGGTGTTGTATTTAATCATAACAGTCAGTTTGCTAGTACATCACTTACATATATAATACATCACTTTCATCGGTTGTTTAGACTATATTTTGGTATTAAATAAACCTTGGATTATAAATAAAAACCCATTACCGAAAAGTTTATATACACTATATATATATATATATATATATATATATATATATATATATATATATATATATATATATATATATATATATATAATACCTTTGATAGTAGGCCGCTGCATTATACTTGTTTTGGTATTTTATAAATCTTAGTACCAAGGGTGAAGGTAGAGTTTGTGTGATGTATAGGTGTAGCTAAAATATAGTTAGGTAAACATTATAAGGAGGGTAGTATAAATTAATAATAAAATAATAAACCGTTTGATTTATAGTTCAAATAAAGAAGATTACATTTAGTAAAAGAAAAACAATAATGAGAGTTCACTCCTATATAAAAAGTGTATTGGGAAAAATGTAATACTTTTGAAATATTGACTACTTTATTAATGTTATGTAAGACAATGTTTTAAAGTACTGATTGTATTAGAATGCCTTATAGGCTACGAGTATATAAAAAGAAACCTAAATATACAGTGCCTTATTTAATAACTTAAAGTAAGGGGTGTAACTTTTGGGCCTTTATATGTTGAGAAATTAGCACAGTTATAGCCTACACAGTAACATATTATATTAAATATTCTGATTGTAGGATTGCCGAATTTCATTGGAGATTACATAGGTATTGAACTAGATGTTTAGGTGAAAACTGTAAAAATGTTATTTAATTGAAATGTAAAATAATAAAAGTATGACTATACGTATTTATATAACTTTGCAATTTAATATTTAGAATCTATATCTGTATCGAATATGGCAACACGTTGATGGTTTTAATCCAACAGGAGATAGACGAACGCAATCAATGCACGGAAGCCCAACTGAATGACAGGATGAACCATATACACAGAACATCGCGCTAAGCGTGCATCTGAATTGGATAATTGTTTATGTCAGCCATTGCCTGATCAGTACGGCTTGTTCGATATACAATATATTTTTATGTTTTAAAATAATTATATAATTTTACTTTCTCATTCATTTGGGCTTGATCAAAATATAAAAAATGAATTGAAACAATATCAATATAATACGTAAATGAAAAGTACCGTCTCACTCATCAGTGATTCTCCAACTTCCTGATACCATATACAATTTACATTTGGCACTCTTATCCTTCATAAATTGCTAATGCATTTTCATACTGATCAAAACGGGGTCACAACCCCTATAATATATTACAATATTTAAGTGGCCTAAGTAGGGTTGCAACCCATAAAAGAACGAGGTTTTGTTCTTATGTGCTCTTTTACGTTTCCTAAGAGTATATAAATATACAATTATACATAAACGTTTCTCATGACTTTCAAATAAAATAAGGATTTTGATGATAATCGAATACCCATAGGTATATAGACGAAAGGTTTTGTTAATCTTAAAACACTTGTTTTTTAACTTCCGGATGGTCGGGAACGCTGTAAATCGTAATACACATGGCTTAAGCTCTTAATAGACCGATTAACGGTTTTAATTATTTTATGATAATTAACTACCTATGTGAGCTGAGATAGGCTGAAACAAACTTCTTTTTTATATGTGTGTTGACAACAGGGACAACAGGAAACAAAAATCAACAGGAAATCAAGAGAGAGATGTAATTAACACTATCGTTTTTAGGAATAAAACAAGAAAAGGAAATTATTAAAAAAAGTTTATAACACCTAATAATATTATAAAAACTTTATTTACAAAATAAAATGTAGTTAAAGTAGCAAATATATACGCAAGACAAAAATACAATTAAATAGAGTTATAAAAGTAAAAAATAAAAAAACTCGATAAAGTCATAATCGTAATTCTGTGTTGTTGCAAAGAACAACTGTATAAAGAACCTCATTTGTTTTAAAGGAACTGAATGAATATGCTTCATATATTGAAAGCTGAGGAATTAAGCCCACTACAAACATAATAGTAAAGAGTGATATGGGTATGACACTATAAACACTGGTTTTGAGGTCGTGCTTCTGTTAAAGCTCACCTTAAACAAAAGGATATTATCATCCCAGTGTTTCCAAACATTAAAGCATTTATGGGGGCTATAATACGTACAGTTTTATGATTGGAGATTTTGTGACATTAACTTCAATAAAGTGTACATTATAAACATTTTATTATATCACCATATAGCAAATTCAAAAGGCATTATTTTTATACAGCTATTATATTATATTATATTTTATGAGCCAACAAAGTGGCTTTGAATCTATAACATTTTGAAGTAAATATAGGTGACTAAAATATACGTTTACAAACTTTTCCCTTTATTTACGTTACCACTTTAGAAATTTATTTCCTTAACATTTTTAAATCTACAGTTTTAAGGTAGGTATACAATTTTGTTCTTATTTTTAATCTTATAAAAATGCCAACAATGAGGAAATCAATCTTCACAATTTTAAAAGTTTAGTTTATTTATCATCTTTCAACCAAAATAATAAAACCGTTAAAGACTTACCTAAAGGACTTATTTAAAGACTTACTTTGCGGTAGTCTCTGATCCTTCTACAATGTATATCCCAAATAAACATTGGTCAGACACTTATTAGTTCTGTATTGACAATGTCATTACGTTAGTAAATACTTCAAAACCAATTGCAATATCTCTATTTTTGTTTAATTTACTGTTTACATCATAAATCTCTCCATTGTATAGCAATATTTTCTCCTGTACTCTTATAATTTCGGTTACAATACAAAAATACTGATTAAAACTAATAATTTATAAACATTTAAATAATTATTTGGATAAAATATTATAAGAGAATCGGTAGCAAAAGAATCACAAGAATTAATTAAAAATTATTATAATACCTCTTTTTTTTAAATTATCTATTAAACGTAAAACAACGGATCCATCTCTATATTTTACTTTATGCTTCGTAATAATTTATACGATAATCTGGATTAGACGCATAAACAATAATTGATGAATTCATTACAAAATTTATTATAACAATTATGAATTTTTGGACACTTTAATGTAAACATTGCTGCTGATGTGACCGAAATTTAAAACTTAAATAAACCAAGAAAACTATACGGAACTTCATTTCTCTATTGTTTGGTAAAATTAAAAAACCTCTGTATCCTCCAGTTGTTTTCTTATCCGATTTCTTCTCTAATTATATCATTAATATTGTTAGCGATAGTTATTATAATTTTAAAGTTTTAGCTCAGTTTGTATATACTTTCTCACATCTGTTTAAGTTATTTATCATTATAAATGTAGCAATCGTGTCGGACCTACTTAGTATTGTCTACTACTTGTTATAGTGAGGTTCAGTGCACAAACATTTGAGTGTATTAGCAAATTATTTGAAAAAGCTGTTTCACCCATAATCAAAAGTATAAAAGTTCAACAGATTATTTATACGATCTAATTCTACCTGTTTAATGCTCATTAAAATTGAAGTGAAACGAAAAATCAAACTCAACAAAGTTTATTTAGCCTATATTCAAAAAACGCCATACTATCAATTTTTCATGAGCACTTCCTGCCTAATTTTTACGTTACGTGACGTTATCACCAATTTAGTATAGAATAAGCTATATACTATAAACTCATACACAATACTTTGGAATCAATGAAAAATAAATATAAAGTTTCATATAAAAAAAATAAAGATACATCATAGATGAGGAAATTAACCGGTTGTTTATAACGTGTTCAGTTGAAAACCAGGGAATCTTTACAGGCTGATTCGTCTGTGCGACCAAGGCTTGATGTCTGGACTCGTTATAAAGCCTGAAATTATTCATTTTATTAATTTATTGTATAGAGGTTTTGATTCTAAATATTCATATCGGTTTCATGTTTGGCATACAAAACTGTAAACAATTATATGTCAACCAAAATATATACAACACACAGCAGTGGAATAGTGTTAGCTTACTAAACCTGACTGGCTTCAACAACGCTTAGCTAATTCTAAGGTTGGCCTTCAACAATCATACACCTCATACGCAGAAATTTAAAGTAATATATATAAGTAAGAAATATCGTGGATTCTTATGTATGTTTACCTGATAAAGCTAATAAAATAGGTTTCAGAACTGTACCTGTAGTAGTTTTTGAGGGATTCAGGGTTAAATGCAAAAGATTGGGGCACGAAACAATGTTTTTTTTAAGTTTGATGTACAATAACTTTGTTAAATTGGTATTAAATACATAAAATCAACAAACATTAATTGTACAGAATTTAATTCTGAGAAAATCGATATAATCAAAGTCTAAAATAAAACAGAAATAAGTACGAAAAGATCGATTTTATTCAGTATAATACATTACTAGCTGTAAAGAAATACCGTACGGTATTTAGTTAAAATAAAACAAAAACAAAATGTATGTTCCTTAATGATGACATAAATTGAGAAAACAAGATTAAATGTTAAATAAATTTGTTTGTAAATAAAAATATCATGTTTTATTGCGTTGTATTTTTTAAATAAAAATTTACATCAAATGTTCGAAAATAAATGAAGCAAACATTTTCCCATTAATGTTTACTAATCATCGAAATACAGTTTTTTGTTTTATTAATTTCTAAGTTGGTAACGCACGAATAACAGCTGATCAACAGTGGTATTCTGTACTGTTACGTTAGAACTGTGTATTAGTGGTGTTTTGCAAGCTACAGCAGGAGATCGGTGTTCTGTGATTCGTGTTATTAACTGCAATTTTTCTGTGAGTTATAATTCGATTGTTTATTCAGCGAAAAGATACCTTACTTATTTACATCAGAGGAATACGCTGATATGGTTTTTTTATTTTGGGTTACTGTAATGGTAATGCTAGAGCTGCTGTAGAAGAATATGAAATACGTTACCCTAATAGGAGGATTCCAGGTAACAAAACAATTTCAGGAACTTTTTCGTACTCTTCGGGAAACAGGATCACTACCAAGTACTAGAACCAATTATGAACGAGCTGTCAAACTTGATGATGATATTGTTATTAATGCTGTTCATCGCAGTCCAGGTGTAAGTACACGACGTATTTCTAGGCGGATAGGAGTTTCGCAGTCAACGGTGTAGAGGTCACTTAATCGAAACAAATTTTATCCGTTTCATAAACAAAAGGTTCAACATCTACAGCTAGGGGATGGTCCCCGCTTCGCTTGAAGTTTTGCAACTTTTTGAATATTAATAATCAACTCTACAAGCGTATTTTGTTTACGGATGAGGCACAATTCACTCGGGATGGTGTCAATAACTTGCACAATGAACACTCATGGGCAGAAGAAAATCCACATGAGGTAGTGGAACAGAACTTTCAACACCGATTTAGCGTCAATGTCTGGTGTGGCCTTTTGCACAATCGGCTGATTGGACCTTTCATATTACCTGGACGCCTAAATGCTGAGTTCTATTTGCATTTCCTTCAAGAAGAGTTGCCGCAGCTGTTAGAGAATGTTCCTTTACATCTCAGACAAAATTTGTACTTCCAGCATGACGGAGCACCTCCCAACTTTTCACGTGCCGTTTCTGCTTACTTAAATCATCAATTTCCTGGACACTGGATTGGTCGTGGAGGGCCTCACCCTTGGCCACCAAGATAACCAGATCTATCTCCATTGGATTATTGCATCTGGGGATGGATGAAAGACATTGTATACAAGACAAAAGTGAATTCTCGTGATGAATTAATTGCCCGTATTATGGATTCGGCTGTGCAGATACAGGGAAGTCCTGAAAAATTAAGAAACGCAACAAAAGCAATACACAAACGTGCTGCAAAATGTTTTGATAATGATGGCCTCATTTTCGAACATATATTATAAAAAGGTGCGTACGGTTGGCCCAACCTGATTAATTTTGCTTAAAAACTAGTAATGTATTATACTGAATAAAATCGATTTTTTGGTACTTATTTCTGTTTTATTTTAGACTTTGATTATATCGATTTTCTCAGAATTAAATTTTCTACAATTAATGTTTGTTGATTTTATGTATTTATTACCAATTTAACAAAGTTATTGTACATCAAACTTAAAAAAACATTGTTTCGTGCCCCAATCTTTTGCATTCAACCCTGAATCCCTCAAAAACTACTACAGGTACAGTTCTGAAACCTATTTTATTAGCTTTATCAGGTAACAAATACATAAGAAATCCACGATATTTCTTACTTAATTAACCTTTCCAAAAGTTCAGTATGGCTTTATTTTTACTCTTTACCCAGGAATTCAGGCGAAATCTTTCGCTAGCTGTAACTCGCTAACGAAGCGTTTTCGGACCTAATGTTTATATAACATTTTTTCATTATTTTTACTAGTAAAATGTGCTGTAGAAGTGGGGGGAGAACTTCATGAATCACCCTATATATATGAAATCTTTCTTGATGTTTCTTGCGAAATAATAATTACAAGTAGTATACTTTGGCCGTTCCTGGGACAACGCACCCAAGACCGGTTCTGGGACAAACCGTGTGAGACCGAATCTGGGACAGAAAATTGTTAGAGAGCGACTAAGAGTGTGAGTACGGGTGGTCAGAACCGCGCCGCGCGAATCACCACGCATGTCATCGCTGTCCCGCCACCGACACAACGCATTTTTATTTACCACAATTGTGAGTATGTATGTGTTTGTGATTTACTGATTAGATCTAAATAGACGATGTTGTTTACATGGTTGTTCTGGAGCAGTTGGTTGTTTTGGTCTACAAGTGTGATTGTGATCTGTTGAATCTTTCGTAAACCGCTCCGAAGAGGTATGTAGTGTTTTTCTTGGGGTGATTGAGATATTTTGTAGCCGTGTGGTACATTAGGGGAAAAGGAGTAGAGGATTGCTGTCTCCAAATGTTTGTGAGAGTGAACATCATGATTGACAAGACTGTTGTTGACAATATTGCAGTGTATCTCGATGACATCAACGGCTCTGAGATTCGGTGGATTCGATGCAATTACATTTTCATTTGAGTTGAAGTAAGACGATTCTTTTTGTAAGTTTGTTGCATCATATTTTTCAAAACCCAAGAGATCACTAACGGTTTTATCCAAGTAGAATTTAATTGGAGAATTAATTGATATTTTGTCACCATCTTTAAAGATCTTGAAATCGTCAGAATTTATACTAAGATTCAACGATTTTATACAATCTCTGAAACTCTTTTCAAGTTTTTCAATGGTCCAGTAACCGCATTGAAGTATCAGTGGTTTCGGAATGAAATGTATTTCCAAGTCCCAAAAATAGACTTTTGCATGTTGCAACAAGTTGTATATGTTGTTCTCGGAGTAAAATCCAACAAGAGCCATATAATACTCTACGTTTGGATCCAAGTGGATGGGGTGTTCAAGATGGAGAGTCAGTACAGACTCAGTTCCAGTTAGTTTGAGTAATGGCATGGTTGCAGTTTTTTATATACTTATAATTCTATACAAGTTTTAGATGAAGTTGCTACCATCATGGAAGTCTTCTAAACCTCTTTCCATATATTTTTTATTTCGTTGTTGAATTTTTTCTGCATTATGTATATCTTGCCTTCTAATTCACTCAATTGAACTTTGACAACCACATCATATAGCTCCACTGCTTTGCTCACTTGACCAATTCTCTGGTGGTTTTTCAATAGGAAGCTGCCCCATATCTTTTCACCATTTACGGTACTAGTGGGGACAATCTCGATCGCATTTATTATTTTTTCCGATTTTACCAAATGCGATTCCAATAATTTCTTGACTTCGGATAAATCTTGTGAGAATTTTGATACATCACTTGCAAGCTCAATTATCTCGTCAGGAGAAGGGTCTGAATTGGGTTGAGTTGGTATTGATCCAATTTCAATTTCGTCTCCAAATCTGTTGAAAATAAAACCACGGTTTCCATGCATTTTTACTGTTTCTTATACTACGAAGAATATGTTCCCAGTCCTCACCAGCTGAATCTCGTCGTAGAACCTCCAGGCACAGATGTCCACAGATAGGAGGATCGTCAAACCCCTGAATACGCTCTGAGTTATAAACCAACCCTTTTGGCCCCAAGTACCTGACTACTTCTATTGGAGGATTGACATAACCATATGAATCAAAATAGAATTTCTTTTCACCACGTTTCACATAACACGTCCAGTGAGTACCACCAGATGAAAGGTCACCAAGATTTACAATACCACGTTCGATATTTGTAGGTTTGTCTGGAAGTAACTGTCGCATGAAAACACCTCTAAACTCATTAATGTTTAATATACCTGCTAATTTTTTCTATTTCACCAAGAGACAGTGGGAAGATCTCTTTTTTTAATCACAGACAACAATGCATCAAGCTCCCGACCAATACGTCGTTTCAACCCTCTACCCGTAGGATCTTTTTCAATAATGGTGTCTAACTCCTCATCGACTAAACTCTTTAACCAAGGTGTAAATTTTTCTCTCAGTAAAGGAGCCACCTTTCTTCTTATTAATGGAGAGATGAAACGTTTACCTCCAGGAACTGACGAATCCACCATTTCCATAATTTCCTTCAAAAACCCTCCTTGTTTATTAGATACGAGTTGGTTGTAACTTAGAAGCAATTGTAAACCTTTTTTGTTCTTAACAGCTCTAGAAACGGCTTTGTGTTGCTCTCCAGAAAGAAGTATACGATCACTTCCGTGAGACAGCTGTTCATTAGATAATCTGATTACTGTAGGTTTCCGTCTTTTGTACGCTGTACGAAGCTTACGTTTTTGAGCTTCGGATAGCCGAACTGTATAATTATGCTGACTTTCCATTCTACACGCTTTCTTATATACAAAACACTTACATGAAAACAATAATTGCCGCCTACTAATGAAAAAAAACATTTTTATTTTACTTTTTTTTTGTTTTTTGTTGTTTTTTTATTTGTTTTTACAGGAATTTGATTATGTTTCGAGTAATGTCATATGAGAAATGTGCCTCAGATACAACGACAACATATGCTGTGGTGCCGCTGCTCCCCTGTGGAGATGCAATAGCTTTTACAAAATCTAATTCAATCTGAATGTCACTTCGAGATCTGTCTGTTGTTGGTTGATGTAGATGTGTGTCAATTACAACCAAAGGTGAGTTATCAATAAATTCTTTCAGGTTTACTAACACGTTATTGTCTCCGAAGTTTATTTTTCGGAACCCTAGGTACTGATCGTACATGATCCTGTATATACCATTAGTAATATCAAAATTCTGCAATTCCTGAGGGTACCTTTCTCCATTAATTTTCACAGACACATTTTTGATGTTGCAGCTGTCAAATCTACTAGGATCTTTTGCGTGGCTGTTTGTTCTGTTTGTCTGAAGTGCGATTATAACAAATCTAGAATTGTACACATTTCTGTAAACACTTGTAATATCGAAGCTGAACGATGAACCGAACACCCCTCTTTTGTCGATGCATTGCCATTGAAAGAAGTTGTAGACTAAAGCATCCTTGTCACTCAGATGTTTCAAACCATCAATTAACTGGATTTTGGAAGTGCTGGTATAATCGACTATGGGGACTCGTAACACAAACGACTCTATCACAATTTTTCCATCACCAGGATCCGTTGCTGTGGACCCTGCCCCTTTCCAGTGAAACAACGCATCATTATCTTCATTCCTAGTAAATGTGATTTCAAAACCTCCCTTGTACATTGGGTAACGTAGGTGGTCAAAGAACCCTAATCCTAAATGCCCAAGTGTGCCGAGTGCTTCAAACTTCCCACCTCCTGTAAACGATGATGAGAAACCACTACTTGAGAGTGTTTGTTTTTCAGTGTTACTGTAACTAACAATCCACTTTATAGTGCTGGTGATGCCGGGGAGTTCTACTGTGTCGATCAATGTATTGTGTTTCCTCAGCTCTATTCTTGAAAACAAGAAGGCCGCGAAGTTGTCTACCAGTTTGACGGTAGAGTTAGTTTGATAATCAGATCCATCAGATTTTTGCACATACTTTCCTTGAATGTGGTACATTATGCGTGAATCATAAAATGCGTCTCCATGATCCAGTTTGAATGTTGTATTGTTGTTGGGTGCATTGAAGTTGAGCTCTGAAACTAGCATTGCAGTTCTATACTCACTTCTTGCTATACCGCTCGAAAATTCAATATACAGTTTCTCCATCACTGGTTTTACCACTGATCACTGTTCTATTATATCCTCTCTTATATATAGGGTAAAAAATATTTGCTTTCATTGCTTTATATATCTGATGGGTAGATACATCCTGAAGTTCCTAACCCCATACCGAGTTTACGTTTCAACCACATTCCTCCTTTTGTTGCTAGACCGACCATACGCTCATTCAAGTCAGCATCATCTGAGGTAACCCTCTCCCAAGCTTTCTTTTGTAATATTGTGTCCGCCTCCCACCTGTCTTCTGTGTTTTTATGATCCCTATACCATATATCATGCTTCTTACAAGCTTCATCGAGGGGATTAATTCCCTTATCTCCCCTAGCAAGTCTCTTGTCAAGCTGGGTGCCGGGCCCACAGTAGTTGTACGTATCAAGATTCCAGTTCTTGGGCGCATGTAACTCGAATGGTAACTTGTTAATGATGTCGTTCAAAAGCCCTTTACCTTCAATAACATGTTCAGGCAAAACAGACAAACATCTGACTAGGTACTTCAACCCTTTAGATGTAGCAATTAGGTCTTCCATTTCATCGTGAAGGAAATCAACTACAGACAGTTTTTCATTATGAAAGTTGTTGTTTCCAGCTTCTTCCTGCGCTTGAATGTAGTGTAACCTGTCAATGAGGTCTTTGAAGTTCTTTATGTACTTATATTCGACCGGACTTTCATTGTAAACCTTTAACCCTGAACCAATTGTTGCCACTTTTCCATTCACCAACTCATCCCAAATAGGTTTTATCATATGTTTCCACTTTAGTCCTTGACTTGATTTGGGACGATTACTTTTGGGATTGTTTCTTTGGAAAAGCGAGTTTGTCCTCACCAACATGTCCTTGTAAGAGTTCCAGTCTTCATCGGTGTACAGATCCTTCTCTACTATATTGTTTTTCGTCAACAATCTCCAAAGACCCTCAGTCCCTTTGTATTTCTTTTGAGAGCTGACTAATATAATGTCATCATAATCAAATGTAATCGGTTCGGAACCGATCATCGGCTGCTCTAGATTTTCATCGTACCAAATACCAAACTGTTTGTCGTTGGATTTTGGAAGGTATCGGGCTCCTAGAGAACCAAGTGTTACTACTTTAGAATCCATCAACTGTTTCATCGATTGCTCTTGAGGTTGTACTTCTGGCTCATCATCGTAATCTACATCCTCAAACGTTCGACGATCTGATGCTTGAGGTTGAAATCTTACCAACTGTTTCATACGGTTTTGACTACGTATCTTTTGTGTTTCCAATTCTCTATGTTGTTGTTCCCTTATGGCTCTGGTGATTGGTTCGTACTTTTTCTCATTTTCACGAACATCTTCTAACTCTTTAAAATGGGTCTGAGCAAACTCACTTTGTAATTTCCGGTTTAACTCATCCAACTTTCTAGCTTTAGAAACAGTGAGTGGTCGATCATGTGTTATTGATATGTTACGATTGGCAGACGTCTCATTAGCATTTGATGATATAGTATTTTTGCTTGAGAAGTTTTTTAATTCATCCTGTTCAGCTCGTTTGAACTTTGCAGCCAAGACACTCTGAATTTTTTCAAGTCGCCTTGCTTCTTTTGCATCTAGTTTATTCGCCATGTTGTATACTTATAGTAATAGACACAGAGTTACTCTTCAAATCTTTCAAGTCACGTTTATGAACGTTAAATTACGTTTATACTGAAACGTCAAATTACGTTTATAGTTAAACGTCAAATTACGTTTATACTTAAACGTCAAATTACGTTTATGAACGTTAAATTACGTTTATAAACGTTAAATTACGTTTATACTTAAACGTCAAATTACGTTTATGAACGTTAAATTACGTTTATGAACGTTAAATAAAGTTTATACTTAAACGTCAAATTACGTTTATGAACGTTAAATTACGTTTATGAACGTCAAATTACGTTTATGAACGTCAAATTACGTTTATGAACGTCAAATTACGTTTATGAACGTCAAATTACGTTTATACTGGTACGTTTTACAACGAAGTATTATTCAACACTTAGTTTCCTTTTTAAATTGAACATATATTTCCTTTTTTGTGGTTTAGCTGTAGTATTAATAGATATGAACCCATGAGGTGTTTTCCAGCACTCAAAACAGAGAGCCTCAAATTGGTTGAAAGTCATGTCAGAACCTACAAAGTCCTGGAACACTCTCTTTGTATAGTACTTGTTCATTGTAAACAGACACAACAGATTAACATTGTTTCGTATGACCTGCATATCAACTCGACCATAGCTCTGACTCAGGTAGACACAAGAAATCCCTTTATGACGTCCTCTAATGAAATAGTCTTTGATTTTAGTTTGCTCTTCTAGGAGGCAGTCATCAAATACCACAAGTGAGTTTGGTTTGCAGTCATCGATAGAAATGAGATCTTGACAGGACGAATAGAAAAACGCTATTTGTCTTCTAAGGTTTTTTTCTAATCTACTGTATTGTTCACGCAGATCTACATATGCAGGTTGTTCTATTGAACGACTGAACACGTATAGATTCTTGAACGGAACTCCATCTTTGTTGTAAATGAAATTCAATAACAAGTTCGTTTTACTACTCCCAGACGGTCCTACAATAAGACACCGTAACGGTCTAGGTAAAAATTGGTCTTCGAATTTATCTTTGCAATACACTTGAATTTCCATAGTATGTTCTCTTACATACATTTACAATTTAACAGTTTTCGCATATTCTATAATGACCCCATGCTAGGGTTCGGATATTGTCTTCGAGTACGAAACGCTTGTCGTCCTTTGATGAAAGTACCACTTTATGGTGTTCTACGCTGTAGAGACTGTGTGCTTGACTCCGAATTGTATTCATCGTTTTGTAGTGCTCGATGTTACTAAACAACCAGTCTTTATAGTTGCTAAAGGTAATTTCATTTTCAACTACAGCTTTTTTCACGCCCTTAGACCTCTTTATGAAATGGTTGTCTTCTATATTGCTCGCATACATCTTGGATCGTAGTCCTACAAACTCTCGCATGATTCGACCATTAAGTTCATCTTTCATTTTACCCAGAACTTTTTTGTTTACGTGGGGAAGCCCATATTGGTTGGGGTTGGGGTAGTCACTTGTATCAAATAATCCAATTAAATGTTTCATGTCTTCATAGAAGTTTTTCGTTTTGATGTCATATATCAGGGAATCGGTATCGGTGTACACCATTTTTATATTAGATCCATACTTCTCTTTCATTACATTGTAGTGGAAATCATACATCAGTGTCTTTGATATGTCTAGAATACTCATACCTACGTAAATAGGTTTATTTAACAAAAGTTTTTTCTTACTAAAATGTACAGCAACTAGGTTTTCTGTAAAGATGGTTCGACTCTTAAAGTTCGGTTTGCTAACCCATCTTTCCACTAATTTGGACTTAGTACCCAAACGAATGTCCACACGATTTCTCATATTTTCCATAGTTTTTCCAAAAACTGAGTTGTTCATAAGTTTGAAAAAGTCTTTCTCAAAATCATTTTTCGCCTTTGTACGCTCCATGGTATTCAGATTAATGTACGGTTGCAACCAATTGCTTTGACTGAAACTAAGAACTCTATGAACATGTTTTAGTTTCATACCCAGACTCAAATAAAGCTTTAAATTTTTGTAGTGTACGACATACTTTTCTTTGCCATAGAGAGTTGTCAGAAGCTTTGCCATTTTCGATCCTGGTGGGACTCTACGTTCTGGAGCGAGAGGTAGATCAGAGTGTACGTCGTGTAGTTCTTCAGAATATTCCAAATCAACTTCTAATATGTAGCCTGTGGGTGAATCGTCACTAACTTTCATTACATCGATGTCTGTACTGCTCCACTGAAAGTTTGCATATGGTAGTTTTACAGACATTGCCCACCCATACAGGTTGTTTGCATCCAAGTACATGAGGTAGTTATTTGGTTTCGATTTGTCGTAGTCTTTCATGTAGGGATTGTTTGCCTTCGCATATCGATGAGAACACTGTGAAATACCACCACGAATACCCTTTTCAACCATGAGTACCATATCGATGTCAGTCAATAGAGACAGTTCGACTTTTGTAATTTTTAGCATTGCGTTCCAAGCCAACCCAGGTGCTGTGAAATACCATGCAGGATCTAATTTGTATGTATTGAGACATACATCCCTGAAGTTTTCCATAACATCTGCAAGCAGCAAGACATCGGTTTCGTTATATAGCATTGTATATTCTTTCATGTTCTGAATGTTAAAGGCGGTCCATACATCGCACGCATGTTTGTAATCTTCATTTATTATGTGTTGTTTATTCAGTCTATTGTAAAATTCTTCTTGACTAGGTAGTGATGTTTCCCTATATTTTTCTATACTATCCATGTAGTCGTAAGGGTACACTCCTTTTCGTAGCAATAAATTGAGGTCCTTACCATTGTAATATGTTGAGATGTGTTTGAATTGAGATCTAGTCAGATTCTTTGCCAACCTATCGAGACTTTGTGACATGAACTTGAATGAATCGATGAATCGTAGTTCAATTCCACCTTCCACACTGACCGTAAAGGAGATGTACCGCTCCTCGTTGTTGGGTATCAATGATATGCGATTTTCGAACTTACCAAACTCTTTAATGAATAGGTAAGTGTCGTAACCTGCTAAATTATGAATGGAAACAGGAATGAACCTAGGTTTTTTGAAATTGATGTTACACTTGTTGTGAGCTGCTCCTCTAAACAAACCCGTCAAATGGTTATGGTCTCTAACACGATCATCACCAAGATAATTTCCACAGATATGACACGTAGTTGTAGATTCAAACATTTCCTGTTGCTCTTTTGTCATCAACTGCATGGGGACTATTGCTTCACTCTTGTAAAGTTCATTAATCCTTATCGACTCCTCAATCAATGATTTTACAAATACATGTGCAGCATCGTCTCCAAAGTATTTAATCGGTGGTTTAGAAAAGCCGTCCTCTGACACCCCATACATACAGAAGGAAATGGCATTATGTTTCTGATATTTGATAGTGAACGACTAATGATTACCATTACAATCCACTTTACACGGTTGACATGTTGAAATAGGTGCTAGACAGCATTCAAAGTCTGCGTAATACACAAAGGGCACTCTCATTGAGCAATTGAAATCTTTAAATCTAATTACAGTTCCTGGCTCTGGTAGTTCCAATTTCACAGCATCGTGTGTGTTACAGTCTTCTCTATGCTTGATGAGTAAATCCTCTCTCGTAAAGTGTTGCAAACACCTATTGCATATCCACATCTTATGTCCATTTCGTGAGATCTGTGAACTAACCAAACGGGACATATCTTTGATCCAGCAGTAGTGAGTGTTTGTTTTTTCTCTGATAAACAGTAGATTAACATGTTTTTCCATCTCGTTATCAGTTATTCTCAGCGGGAATATATCGAACTTGTCATCATAAGCATAGACATTAACAGAAATGCCACTAAGTCTTTCAAACTTTGCTATATCATCAAGTTTCATGGGGCATTCGCAAGTTGCTAGTGCATGAAGCAGCTCTCGTTTGAAAGGTTCGTAATTGCTGATTCTTTCTGGATGAACCTTAACTGGATGTAAAGCTGCTAGAATAGACCACATAAAACATTTCTGATCTTCGTTTTTTACATTAATAACAGCCTTTTTGGATTGAATCTGTTTTGGTAGAACCACATAGCTGGATCCGTGAAAAGGAACGTATCGGTTGACTCTGATCTCCAAGTCTTTCACACTTTTTAGTGACCATTGAGAACCGTTTGCCTCAAACTCCTCCATCTCAACCAACATCTTAAGTTTTGCTGAGTTATAATAGTCAGACAGAGACGTTGTCGAGTAAAGAATTTCATTTTTCGTTTTAAAGTTCATGACTTGAGTCACCTCCACATCGTTTATTATTTTCTTGAATTCAGCATGATAAACCATGTTTACCTTAAGATTCTTTTCTTTTACAGCTTCCTGAAGTTTGTCAACAACGAGTGGTTTGCATATCTCAAGAAACATTTTTGGATCTTTGATCCCACGTTTGTTCATAATCACATACATTTTCAATCTTCCCGTGAATGCCGACTGGACTTCTGATATTTCATCAAGTATTGTCTGTGACTCCTCTGGAGTACGTACCGGAACCAGATGAGGTGTTGAAGGTGATTCTGTTTCAGACAGAAGCTGTCTCTCTTCCATGGTAGGACTAATCGAATTCTCACTATTAATTGTACTAGTCGGTGTCTCACTAATAATCTTTTTCACACCTGTAGTAATCTTTTGCGGTCTAGTCGGTTTTCGGATCATCGCTTCAAGAGCTATATCGTTTGTATTGACCTTCGGTACTTGTTTGACTTCCCTTGGTCGTTTTGGGTATTTCTTTACCAGCATGTTGATGTCTGGAGTAGGTGCCGGCAGTCTTGGTGTCAGTCTCGTAATGGGTAATATTTCACTCCTGTATCGAGGACCTTCATGAAGTGCTGACAAACGGATATGACGTTTCGATTGTTTGTGACGGTTCCAGTTGGATGACTCTATTGGTGTTTCACAAATCCAACACATTTTACTTTTAGGAGCTGGTTTGATTTCCATCTTTTTCAGACGTTCGTTATATGTCATACCATGCTGGTTTTTGGCACATTTCTGAGATTTTTGGTGCCGAGCCATGTTGGAAACCGTTATTTCCTTACTGCATTTTGGACACGGTTTCTTCTGGGGTTTTATTTGAGCACGTACATCGGTCGGACTAAGCACGTTGTATGTTGGACTCTCTGGGATATGTAGTGGTGAATGGTATACAGGACTATATGGTATATGCAGTGAATAGTCTGACTTATCCGGAACTTCAAATGGTGGTGGACCAAGTATTGATATAATTTTCGATGAATCGGGGTGTATCCTTTTTACTGGTGGTTCAAACTTTGGAGCGTCAGCTGTAGATGGACCAATTATAGCTCTAATTTTGGAATAGAAATCTGGAGTGTCTAACATAGACAAATCAAAATCAGCAATCGCGTCTTGTTCTTCAGGTCTGAGATTTGAATAGGACTCTGGCAACATAGACATATCAAAATCAGCAATCACGTTCTGGAATTGATTGTCACTCACAGCATCAGCGTAGTTTTCCAACATAGACATATCAAAATCCGGAGTTTGTCTGTCTAACGTGGACATGCATTTCTTTGTTTTTTTATGGCGGGACATGGAGGAGTTCCTGACTTCAACACCACACCTTGAACATACTTGTTTCATCGAAGGAGGTTTTTCATTGAATCCGTTGGAAGAAGCATAAGCTGGTGGATTTGACGCTGACATACACTTCTTTGTTTTTTGGTGGCGGGATAGGTTAGATGCAGTAACCTCAGCTCCACAATTTGGACATTTCTTGACTGATGATCTTCGAAGACCGTCCGTAGCATTGAGAAATGCTGTTTGCTTGCTAGCAGGAGAAAACGCCATTATTATAGAGCTGGCTACTCTCTTACTGTATGGGTGATTGACGATGGAAAAGGATGAGGTATGGATGCACTTCTTTGTTTTTTGGTGGCGGGATAGGTTAGATGCCGTAACCTCTTCTCCACAATTCGAACATTTCTTGACTGATGATCTTCGAAGACCATCCGTAGCATTGAGAAATGCTGTTTGCTTGCTAGCAGGAGAAAACACCATTATTATAGAGCTGGCTACTCTCTTATTGTATGGGCGATTGACGATGGAAAAGGATGAGGTATGGATGGATGAGAATAGGAAGAGGAGTAGGAAGAGGGTGGGTGTGTGGGATGAGTGGAAGGAAGGATGAGAGCATTATTAATACATTTGACTCTGAACTAGAACATAGTTTTTTGTAACTCTTTTTCATAAAACGATCCTATTATTTCCTCACCAGACTGGTCTGCGATTTTGTAGGTAACAGGGCAAGTTTTGTTGACAGCCACAATCCGAAAAATTTCTCTTGTCCAATTTCTGCGGTATTTATTTCCAAATACATCTTTCTTTATAGTAATTCTTACACGGTCTCCAACCGAAAGTCTGGGTCTGAATACTAGACATCGTCCAGTGTTTGCGTACATGTTTCTTAAAGTTTGTTCATTGCTTGAATTCACTTCTGATGGGCTCATCTTTATAGTGCTATGAAATTTACTGTTATATTGACGTAGAAGCTTCTGTAAATGTGACACCCACCTAAAAGAGTTTTGAATTTCAAAGTGCACTTTCATTTTTTCATTGAGAGTTCTATGGAAACGCTCTATAATGGCACTTTTTTCCTCATTTTCAGTATGGTATAACTTTATTTGATTTTTGTGTAAAAACTCTCTAAATTCCTTATTAACAAATTCTCGTCCTTTATCCGTGTGAAGAAGGTTCGGGGGTTTGTGACCAACCAATTTCGCTCTTCTTAATATTTTACCAAACAATTTAGTAACCTCTTGTGAGCTTTTAGTTTTTAATGGTTCTGACCACGCATATTTTGAAAACGTATCAATTACATTAAGTATGTATCTGAATCCATCATTTTCCTTTGAAAACCTAATCATTACAACAAGGTCTGCAGCCCACAAATCATCAATACCCAAAGTTACAATTTTTCTCTTAGGGAATCGCTTAACCACAGGTTTATGAACCTCTAAAGCTCGAAGCAGGATTTCTTTCCGACTTTTCTGATTCATTAATACTATCCACAATACACTTACATTATACCAAACTAGTAATTTATAAGGTGCGGTGTTTCGCGCGGCGCGGCAGTGACTGGACAGTGACGAGGCGCGTACAGATTGTTTGTATACTTATAGAAACAACACGCGGTGTCTCACACGGCGCGGTGGTGGTGACGGTTCAGCAGTCGCGCGGCGCGGTGATGACTGGACAGTGACGAGGCGCGTACAGATTGTTTGTATACTTATAGAAACAACACGCGGTGTCTCACACGGCGCGGTGGTGGTGACGGTTCAGCAGTCGCGCGGCGCGGTGATGACGAGGCGCGTGCCAATTGCTTGGCGGTGACGGTTCAGCAGTCGCGCGGCGCGGTGCTGACGAGGCGCGTGCCGATTGCTTGCATACTTACAGTAACAACGCGTGGTGTCGGTGGCGGGACAGCGATGATATGCGTGGTGATTCGCGCGGCGCGGTTCTGACCACCCGTACTCACACTCTTAGTCGCTCTCTAAAAATTCTGTCCCAGATTCGGTCTCACACGGTTTGTCCCAGAACCGGTCTCGGGTGCGTTGTCCCAGGAACGGCCAAAGTATACTACTATTACAAATGTATTATCGTTAAATTAGGATGATCAATTTTTAAATAATAAAAGTCTACACATGTCTCCAAAACTATGTTGTATGTATCTGCATAATTAAGCTATATTTGTCACAATTTAAAATTTTTCCTAAGTATTTTGTAGTTCATTTTAAATATTTTTATTATGTACATTTTTCGTTGTCATCATAGTTTTCCGTAAATCCTATTTGTGATTATTGCTAAAGATAGCTTATACGTAACATGAGATGCACCATTATCGCACTCAGTGTTAGAAATAGAAACAAGATCTTATGAAAAGTATATTTGAATTATATACGTCAGTTCGTTTTCGACATATCAAGCTAACAGATCGACTGGTAGATAAATAGACAAAAACATTATAAAACAAGTTTCCAGCTCCACGAGTAATAGGTTTCGTTAACGCTCAGCCAATATTTAAAGAACTTTTTGAATCTAAGGTATTTTTATATTAATAAAAGGCGCTTGTAACTCATACTTTTCAATCATGTGAATAAATAATAAACCTTTCAATTTAAACATACATAAATTTTGTCAATTTGCGTTTCTTCAATAATCAATTTTACGATTAAAAAATGGTAAACCGCTAATTTACTGTTAACAACATATATATATATATATATATATATATATATATATATATATATATATATATATATATATATATATATATATATAAGGAGATAAAACATTGGACGGATTCACGAAGATGTGATAACAAACTGTTAATAGCAGCATTAGTTTGTTTTTGCGTCACATAAATTAATCTCATAATTTACCGTCATTGCTATAGCTGTGTCGTATTTTCAGGTTTTTAATCCGAATACAACGATTCACCACAACTCCATAATTGCTTTCCAATTTCAGCAGTTTTTATCTGGTTATTGTAAGGCATCAACATTATATTACATTACACCTGTGAGGCCTATGAAAATAAGATTACAAATATTTTAGGACATCAACTAAGGAGTAGATAAATAAAAATAAAAATTTTTGCTTATTCTTTTGTCAATATAACGATAAAACTTTCATAACACTAAAAAAAATATTATTTAATTTTATAATCCAACAAGAAATAATGAGCCATATATTGGGAAGTGTAACCAATAAACTTAGGAAATGTCATGTCTAACCTATATTATATACCTATTCAAATAGGTGTAAATCACCAATAAACACTTTTTGGAAATGGTAGAATTTTATGATTGTATTTATTTAAGTTTAGTATTCAACCGGCAAATAAAGGTAATGTGTTTGGGACAAGTTCATTGACCATCGTTCAGTGAAACAAAAAAATCAATAACAATGTCATCAGTATTACTGATTTTTTGTTTTACTGAACGATGGCAAATGTCCGGAAAATCCTGTACCCTTCACAATCGTTCCAGCCTGAAAAAAAAAAAAAAAACTTAAAGCAAAGAAGTGTATTAGGTCTTATAAGACCTATGTAAATTTCGATGGCTATCAAAATATGTAAATAAATTAATAATTTTTAGCATGTGACCTAGTACCTCATGTTATAAATAACTCACACATTAAGTTACCAGGTAGTGACTTAGTGTAAGGAAGTTTATTATTTAAATACTGCTATGATGGTTGACTCTTAAGAAACTAATTAACTAAAAGGTGAATATATATATATATATATTATTTGTATGCTTAAAATTTCGCATGATACATAGAAGTAATCGAGGATTTATAATTTTATACCTCAGTTCATGAGGTTACATGTCCGTCCATGGGAATTTTCGTAGCATCGTTAAAGGCTATCCCTCACTAGATTGCTAAAATTATTCTTTTTTATACCAGGGGTTCTAAAGGATTTAAAAAATGAAAATGCCTATAGGTTTGGAATTTTGATACACTTCATCGTAGTTTGTTACACTACATGTCATGAGCCGTACTCCTATTTTCTTTTAGAAACTTAATATCTTCGGTATAAATATATTAAACAAAATACTTCTTACGTTAAAAATGTTCTTCATCTTGATACTACATGAATCCATATTACCTATTAAAGAAATACCATGTTGGTGACAAATCATTATTAGGTGGATAAAAATGATGGTAAAATTCTGCTAATAGTAAAATATTTAGTATTCTGATTAATATACCTGTCTTTAAATATTAAAAAAATAAACATAATAATTATTTGTATAATAATATATTTTGTGCGTCAGGTTTCAATTTATTATTAATTTTTTATCACGGTTCATTAAATGGTGTAATTTTCAAAAAGATCTGATTATGTAAATTTAAAACAATTCATGGAATGTGAAATATTTTCATGGGTGGGTAGTCATAATGTATATTTACAAACATTAATTCAGCACATGATTGAACTGAAGGAGAATATGACAACAGCGAACTTGCTATGTCATATATTGACAAATCAGAGAGCTGAGTAATGAATCGAATTGATGAGTTAAATTAATGTTGTAGCTACTAAATAGTAGGTGACTTGAGATTTTCCACTGCTAATTATTGGATTGATTTTTTTAACATATCGAATTTCTATAACAAAATTGTTTAATTGGGTGTTATTGTATTACATAACATAACGATAATTACATCCGAGAAAATTTCATACATTCTCTTCGAAGAAAAATACACGTAAAAGTGTGCATTTTACTCCATGAGATTTGTCTAAGATTTATCGACAAATTTAAATATACATAATTTAAATCAACCGTGGGGGGAGATTTCATGAAAATACTTCACTTTTAGACTTTACATTTTGGATGAAATTTTATTTCTAAATAGAAAATTACTATTTCTAAGATAGTACATGTCCGATTTTTAAATTTTGTTGAACTACGTTGCAACCTGTTACTTACTAGGTTAACAAGGTAACAATATGACCCAATTTATATTTTGTTATGCGTTACATGTGAAATTTATGTTCTATAAGATTGTTTGCAGCCATTTATGACAATAATGAAATTAGTTTTAAAGTTGAAATTCTGCTTTTAAAGTCACTGAAGATTGTTATGGAACACCTGTTGTGACATACTGATACATTGTTATTAATACACTTCCAATTAAAGTCATATTACAAAGAGATACACTTGTCATGCTCCGCATTGTTTGAACTGATTCTACTGATAAACAAAAATATCTGTTAATATAGTAGAACATTTTATAACGTATTTCCTTATATACTTTTAAAATACATTTTACAGGATTTGTAATTATTATGATATGTTTGGTGTGTCTAATATAAAAACCACCCATTCTTAAACAACGAGATAACTAATTATAAACCTAATTCCAGAGAGCTAACTAATTATCTACACAACATCATTCGTTGGTGACCAGAAATAAATTAAAATCTTTCTGATTTAAATGGTTTCTTCATGCGCATTGGATAATCCATACAGAACAGTGGTAGTTTTTAATCATAGGTAAGTGAACTTCTATTTATGATGTCTTCTCTCACTATGTAAGATCCCATTGATATATTTACTTCAAAATTATGCTTTATAGTTGGATTTTGTCGGCAATATAGTACTGTTATTTAATTTCTCTCAACAAATTTTCTCTTACCTACATAACTACGAATGGATTTACATTATCTGGTAAATGAGCTTTTCAAAACTATTCTTTAAATACTCTCTTGTAAGAGTCTCTCTTTAAAGCAATTAGGAAGTTTTTTCCTTTAATGACCTTGGTTCTTTCTCACCAAACATGTACGTAAAATGCTACCTGATCTTTGGTTTTTTCACAGGCTTAGAATACTTGATTGTAATTCGTATTAAACATATATATCTTCTGCAATAATTGTTTTGTTATCATACTCAGTAGAATTAAGACATTGTATCTAAATTACAAAATACATATCTTTGTTTTCATAGATGCTGACTTAAGATAGCTGAACAGGGCGAGGCGGACATATTTCAAGAACTTATTAGTACACAATGTTTCTACGTAGTGTGAATCAAAACCTTTTGATAATGGTTACTTAAATTTTAATTTAATTAATCTTAACCAATTTCTTTTAATTTGTATTAATAGTACAGTATTCATAGACGGTTACAATAATATAATATTAACACAGTAACAATGCCATTACCAGCAGTTGTGAGGAAAAACGAGTTCGGTAATTATTATGATAATTCAGTGCGATTTAACAGTCTTGCCCTAACCTGTAACACCATGATGTATAGTGATGTATAATCCTGCATAATCCGTCCTAGAGCACGTTAAGCGTTTAGCTACGTATAATCCGTGTACTATACTATCGCTCCCACTACCGTGCCATACTATTTTAGGGTAATGAATTACTTTCTATGACCAGATTCTTTCGTACAGATTTCCTCACATTCAATTTAGTATATGCCCATTTCTTTCATTATAAATGCATCGTTAAGTATGATTCAAATTAATTTACAAGTGGAATAAAACGAAATGTTTAAAAAGAAATGGAAAGAATAGTTTCCATTTGTTAATTAATTATATTAGAATTTTACAAAAATAAACTATATAGAATTATTTGAATTAGTTTCCTACGCTAGTACTAGGTTTAAATAATAACATATTTTTACGTCACTCCGGTACAACCGACGATTAATATTTTACATCAGTCAAGTATGGGTAACTTTTAACTATGGAATTTTAAGTTTTGTTAACTTCTTAGTCTTTTTTCTAATAACCGTAATTTTCTTTTAGTTATATTGTATTTATTTAAATACTGAAAATATTAATAGATCCATAATCAGAGTACTGCAATTAATTGATTAGGTAAATGATTTAATTTATAACCTGATACGAAAAATAAATATGCATTCTTAAAAAGTATTTCCATCGTTACGACTGAAAAACTTATTATGTTACAATTTAACTAACTACACAAATCTTAATAAAATAATTCTTTTTTAACTGCAATACATAACATGTCGGGAAATATCAATAGAGCAATATTTGAGTTGAAAATATTATTATGTATTTTAATGTACTGTATTTATATGGCCTTCCTGGTAAAGTCCACGTTATGGAAACGATTGTTACTGTATTTATATGGCCTTCCTGGTAAAGTCCACGTTATGGAAACAATTGTTACTGTATTTATATGGCCTTCCTGGTAAAGTTCACGTTAAGGAAATGATTGTTAAAACACTGTTATGTGGACAATACAGTATATGCAAAATTGGCTATATATGTTTCTGCAGTATTAAAATGAAAGAAGTTAACTAAATACGACATTCGTAGTTTTAAATTACTTCCTCTAAAATATCTAACTGATAATCAAAAATATTGTTAGTTTGATTAAAATTTACTATTATATGCTAATATTAAATCATACTAAATAGTTATATTACTATTCATGTCCGATCAAACATATTATGATGAAATGAATAAAACGTTATATTAAGGATTTCACCACAATTGTTATGAAATACGAATTTATTACTTATTAATAAGTAACCTTATTTAGTAAGTAAGCGGTGTAGAATTTTACCTCCACAATTATACATTATTTTACTTAATGTTATGGTAAAATTTAATAAAAAGGTCCAAATGAAGGATGACATTTTCAATAAATTGGCTATAAAAGTTATTTAGGAAAACTGCAGTATTTCATGTCCCTTTCATTAGGCATCTAGGAATATTAGTGTGAACAAATTTAGAGTATAAATTTGATGCATTACATAGACTAATATATTATTCTTCCTCCACATTACACAGCCTTTATATTTCAATAAGTAAGATGAAGAAGCTATGTTTTTAATAAAAGCTTTGCTTAAACATAACTATATCACAAACATTCATACATTTCGGCACAATATATAGGCGCCATTGTTGTGTACGGGAGACGGGGGGTCGGTAATTGGAATGAAAGTCTGTTTTCGGTCACATTATTGACTGTGCGTGATTCACGGTTAGGGGGTAAGAAGGTAAGTGTCCGAGGCCAGGGCTGGATAGTGGACGAGGTGGTTATATGAGGAGAGTGGCGTGATGGAAGCAGCCAATATGGTTTATTGAACTCAAATCACTCCATATGACGTCACAGCATCATACGATCCTATACATAGATCCAGCGACCTTTGATAAATCATTACAGAGCCAGTAAACATAATCATGTGTTACTATATAAAATAATTATAGTTATTATATTTAATACATTACATCCATCTACTAAGATTCGTACATTTTTACAGTCATAATATTTTTATTTAATATTTTCTAAACCGATATATTTTAAATTGGCCACATAATAACTTAATGCCTATCCTTAAAGTATACTGTACAGTGTTTCCTTTGGACACAGAAATATGACAGGCAAATGAGTACCTGAATGAGGACATTATTACCATACAATGACATCGACTGTAAAAACGATTTGGTAGTATAAAAAACATAGGTATAGTTCAGCGCTATAAACCTGTAAAACAATTTTTCTGAAAGATAATTTGGTGTATTTATGTAAATTTCATTATCTTTAGTCCCTTCTTAACAAAATACTACACCCTTACAGTAAATATTATTTTACTATATCTTTGTTATTATATGACTCTTTCTATAGACATTAAATAATGTTAATTGCCTAAATTGTAAAATGAAATTAAAACTGAAAATTTCAAGTTGAACATTTTGTCAACATATAATAGTGTCTACGTTAAGAAATACATAGCCGTAAACGCACCGTTAACTAAGGAACCTAGATAAATTTATTATAATTTTACTATTGAAATTGAATTTTACTTAGAAAATTAAGAAAAATGTATTAGTTAATTTAAATACGATTATTTTTGTTCTTGATTCTTAATACATTTTGTATCCTTAAAATGTAATTTTCTCTCTTATAAAATGCAATATAAAAAGATTTGTTATTTTAATCTATATTGTGATCAATATAGTAAAATTAAAGTTAATTGGTGAGGTACACTGTTGACGTTCCAATGGATATATAAATAAAATATTCCTCCTCTGTAGGAAGGTCACAAGATTAAAAGAGACACATCACGTAACGTGGGGAGAGAAGGGTGACTTAAGAAGTCATTGGTCAAGCTTATAATGTTGGAAGTAAATAATACGCTCCTTAATCTTTGTAGCAATGTATTTTATGCCCCTATGTCTAAACATAAAATACATAGGACAGATACGTGCGTAAGTAACCAAATAGTACAATTTTGATTCATATTCGTATACAACCGTTATTAAATTTAATACTGCTCAGTATGTATGTTATAACAAACATTACTACGTAATTACTCCGACTATCCAAAAACCAGAATTTTTACAGAGAGATAAACTGTTATATAACTTTGTGGCTTGTCAGACTTCTTAAAATTTAGCCAAAATACATTAAACATCCCTAACATAACATATATTATTTTAGGATTTATTTTATTACTACGTTTAGGCACATTGATAGATATATGGAATCATATAATTATCTTGAAAAACTAAACCACCGAAACAGGACAAACATGATCTAAAATTAAATGGGGAGTGAGCAGATGTGGTCGAGATACGTTATCGTTATATAGCCATTAACAGAGCAGTGCTGGTCGGAACTACCTCTTCTCATATATGCGTTTACCAAACCTATAAGAAGATTCTTCCTTCAGTTTTTGTACGAAATTATTATTGATTATTTTACATTTAATAAAACAAACAATATTATGTAGTAGACATTACAAGCACACTAAGTGGATATATATATATATATATATATATATATATATATATATATATATATAATTTCAATGAACATTAAATCACAAAAAGTCACAAGTACTTTTTGTGAGTCAATGTTTATTGAAATTAAATAAGGCTATTGCCACTTATACAATTTAATGTAAATAAAAGTCGTTTGACAGGTATTTGGTCTTCCGATCATATGTTAGTTTGCTTATTTAAACTCATATGTGACAGATACAGCCAAATACAAAATAATTTAATCGGAAAAAGTAAGCGCTCTGTGGTGTAATGGTACTACATTCACCCGGCAAGTGAGAGATCCGGGTTCGACTCCCGGCGGAGCAAGTAGTTTTTGTGATTCAATGTTCATTGAAATTAAATAAGGCTATTGCCATTTATACAATTTAATGTAAATAAAAGTCGTTTAACTGGTATTTGGTTTTCCGATAATATGTTAGTTTGCTTATTTAAACTTATATGTGACAGATACAGCCAATTAAAAATAATTGAATCGGAATAAGTAAGCGCTCTGTAGTGTAATGGTAGCACATTCACCCGGCAAGTGAGAGATCCGGGTTCGACTCCCGGCGGAGCAAGTACTTTTTGTGATTCAATGTTTATTGAAATTAAATAAGGCTATAGCCATTTATACAATATATATATCACAACACCTATGGACTTAAAATTTGCTAAATTATTGTTTTCCACATGAATAATTAGATTCTGATATACAACTTTACCTACATTCAAAATTATATTATGTTATTATTGTTAAATTAACAACTAATCAAAATTTGTTTACATGTAAAAATGGTATTTACATTTTGAATGTTTATTATCAGGTGTTTCTTCTTTTGTTTGTTTATTTTATTCAGTTTTTTCTTTGTTTGAAGATTATTTTTGACGATGGAAGGATTGTGAAGAAAACAGGATTTTTCCGGACATTTGCCATCGTTCAGTGAAACAAGAAAACAGTAACACTACGTTTCGAGATCTGCAATCTGATCTCTTCTTCAGGTAAAGAACTAACCTAATACATAATTACAAACTAGGTTAAAATAAACAAATCTTACTAAAGCGTTGTGGCACGCCTAAGTCAGGAATCACAACCTACATGTTGTTTGTCAACTTCACTAACACTAAAGACATGCACTTAATACAAAACTATACAAAACACTAATCATTAACTAAACTACGGAAGCAAACACCTTAGGAAAACATAAAGAATGTTTTTCAGATAAATTTAGGTCTAAATTAACTCCTCACCACTCCAAAATCCCCCATATGTATGGCCTTCCCAAAATCCACAAACCTACCATCTCTCTCCGGCCCATCATTAGTTCTCGTGATTCACCTTGCAGGGAATTGTCTAAAGTCCTCTTGGACATCTTAACGCCATTGGTAGGAAAAACTGACTCTTTCATCAAAAATTCCAGGGATTTCGTAGAGAAGTCAAAATCCCTAAAGTTGACTGAAACTGACAAACTAGTAAGTTTTGATGTCGAAAGTCTATTTACAAATGTACCAGTTCCAGAAACTCTCGGAATTATTAAATCACGTTTCAAAGAAGACCAAACATTAAAGGATAGAACTAAACTTCCCGTGCCAGTAATTATGGAACTGTTAGAACTATGCACTCAATGCAATTATTTTGAGTTAGAGGGTAAAATTTACCGTCAAGATGAGGGGATGGCAATGGGTTCTCCACTGTCTCCTATTTTCGCCAATATCTTTATGGAGGAATTTGAGCGAAAAGCTTTGGCTTCAGCTCAGTTCAAACCGAAGATTTGGTGGAGGTATGTGGATGATACCTTTGTTATTTTTTCTCATGGAGACATTGAATTAAATATTTTTTAGAATCACATTAATAGTATTTCTCCTTCCATCTGCCTCACAAGGGAAGTGGAAGTCCAAAACAAGCTTCTCTTTTTGGATGTGTGTGTATTAAGAGATAAACAGTTGTCCTTAAGACAACTGTTTTTCGAAAGATAACACACACAGGAAAATATTTAAATTATCAATCCAACCATCAAAAATCTGTCATAGAAGGAGTAGCCTACTCGTTGTTTGATAGAGCAAAGAGCTTGTGCTCAGATAAAGATGGACTAAAAGAAGAATTTAAGAAAATTGAATCGGATCTCAGAAGCAATGGATACCCTCATATAGTAATTATTAATAAGTGCAAACGAACCAGAAGAATCATTCCTGAGTCAGAAAAACAGAATTGTGATAAATTTGCGTTTATGGCAATCCCTTATGTGCCGGGATTATCGGAGAAAATTAGAAGAGTAGGTAGAAAGTACAACATTAGAACCGCGTTTAAAACACACAACACTCTTAGACAAAGTCTCGTAAAAACAAAACCAAAAAATGGCACACAGGATTCCAAAAACTGTGTTTACAGTATAAAATGTAGCTGCAATAGGGAATACATAGGCGAGACAAAAAGACCACTAAACGTAAGGATAAAAGAACACAAAGAAAACATGAGAAATTGTTTCACAGAAAAGTCAAAAATTGCACACCATTGTTGGTCCGAAGACCATCATATGAATTGGGATGAAGCCCACATAATACATCGGGAACCACATTTCTTTAAAAGGAAATAAATTGAGGCAATATACAATTGAGGCAATTGGGGTGTGGCAGACCTGGTCTGCTGAAGTTTGTCTGCGTATATATGGCTGCGTCTAATTTATGTTGTTTCGCCGTTATTACCGGTGAATTGTATTACCAGTGTTGTCCGGTAGTTTTATCGAGATCCAGTGCGTTAATTTTGTTTATCGACGGCGCTGGACATTTGTAAGTAGTTGAATGTGACGCTCTGTGACTAACCAGATTGAACACAGCAGGCCGCAGTGGACTTGTTATCTGTCAACGCTTTCATCCTATGCGCAGGCAGTGTGCGCCGCTACCAACCGCAGCCGCCGCCGCTTGATTGTCCCCGCTTGTGACTAACTGCTGTACAGTACGGCCAGACCAGCTCGGCTGTACCTACCCGCTGTGAAGGTTTATTGTTGCGCCTTCAATGTCTACGCTGCAACTACATTTCTTACGTGTATTTGGGCTTGCAGTTACTTATGTGTAGGCAATTGACATTGCGTCACCTAAAGTGATTATTAAAGGGCATAGACATTGGCCAGCAAAAATAAATAAAATCCTTGACAAGTCACAAGAAACTGTAATCAGGAAGGAGTTTGAAGGAGTTTTGTTTTTTCGCAAGATGATTAACAATGAGGAGATATTGTTTACAAGCGAAACTGACGACGATCTTCAGATCTGTCTTATTTCTTTGACTTCTGAGCTGAACGCTCTAATGACTAACTATCCAGAACTTGACTTCACTAACCTTAGTATGCATATCAGTGATTTTCTAAATAAAATTGATAAACAAAACTCCTCATATAAATGCTGCCTAAGTAATCTCACTCATTCAAGTAATGAACTTCAATTACTTTCAACGAAGCTTGACTTAGAAAAGGAACAGAGAAGGAACGAAATGAACAACTCTTTTAAAATCCTGGACGAATCGAACGTTGAGATTGTCGACCTTAAAAATCAAGTCCAATCGTTGCTTGACGAACTACAGCAGCGAGAGCTTCACATCTCAACGCTCATCGCCGAAAACAACACCTTGTCTGACGGTGTTCGCAGTATTAAAGCCAAGCTTTTGTTGTCGTCTGAGTCCAATGAAAAAAACGATTTAACTATAAAAAATCTCAGTTATAAGCTAGATTTATTAACTGCTGAACTCAGTGTAAATAGTATTAGTGACAAAAAATTTAGTTCTTACAAATGGGTTGAGGAGCATATTATTTCGGATTATTTTTCAGCTATTGCTAATAGTGTGAAGGGTAGAGATGAAATTGTATTGTTTAACCCAGCTGTTTCTCATTTGTTAAAAGTTGGTACACCTGAGGCGATTAATGACACTTTGTCCAACTCCACTTTCAATAATGCCAAGTATGTATTTCTTTGTGTAAATAACAGTGTTGATAAGCAGAGAGCTGACTCTGGAACACACTGATCCATTTTATTTATTGATCGAGGTGTATGTAAGGCTTACCACATTGACTCTGTTTTAGGTGTAAATTTGAGCTCATCAGTAAACATTTTAAGAAATTTAAATGTACCTCAATCTAGTCTACTAGAGATCAAATGTCAACAGCAGGCGAATGATTTTAAATGTGGTCTCAATGTAATTGTCAATGCAAAATTCATTGTTAATTACTATTGTTCTCCTAGACGTAAGGAAGAATTCACTGATTGGTTCTATTGTAATGTTGTAACTTTACCTGACTGTCCATCACCTGCCCTCAACTCTGTCATACCTTCGAGCACTCCTTCTCACAACCAGTCGCAATCATCCCCCCCTCAGTTAGATAACAATACTCATACTACTAGCTGTAAAGTTGACACTGTAAAACTTGTTAGATGTAAAGGTGACAAGTGGAAACTTGTAAAATCAAAATCAAAGCGTACACGTTCTAAACAAACAAAACTTCCTCGGCAAGAAGTGTCAATCGAGTGCGGGAATAAATATGCTGTCCTGAGTGATATTGATGTTGACGACTGTACAGAGTTAAACACGACCCCTGGTGTATGCGGGACTTCTAAGCCAGCTAAGGAGCTCTCAGTGATATCTCACTCCTCTGTCTCTGTATTAGATCGAAATCAGCCAAAAGAGAAAAACATACACACCAATAAAAGTAATGTTAGCGATAGCCCCTTGACTGTTAATGATATTTCATGTAATGAAAACCTAAGTTGTAATGAGTTACCTTTAAAATCATGTTTGATTAATGGTGATTCGTTATTGAGATACTCGGGCAAGCAGTTTTCCGACTCAGGTGCTACATCTTATATGAATCCTGGAGCCAGAATACGTACAATAAAGCAAAAAACTTACGTCTTATCTAAATGAAAAGCCTAAGGTTATTTATTTAAATTTTGGCACTAATGATGTACACTTGTGCTATAATGGTGGATCTGGTTATAACGGGAGGTGTGGCAAACGTTTAATTCTAGATTCTATGGCAGATCTTTTGTATACTGTTAAAACTAAGTTCCCTACTTCTAAGGTATTTTTAAATTGTATTCCAATAAGGCGTGATTTGAAGTATGGTACTCTGTGCATGTTGAATGAGCAGATAGAGTTGATGTGTTTCAACTTTGGAGTACAGTATGTTGATTTAAACTTTTTCTTCAGACTGCGTCACCTTGCAAGGGATGGTAGACATCTGAATAAGGAGGGTAATTTTCTACTGGGTTTCATAATGCATCAGATTCTTTCTAAGGTAAGTGCTCATAAGGATGATACACAATCCTTTGAACCAGGTACACCTGAACCTCATACTCCTACTGCTCCTGAAACTAAACCTTATACACCTGAACCCGAACCAGATACTCCTGCTCTTACGTCGGGAAACGATTCAACACCTCATCCCAATCCCCCATCTTAGCACAACGTGACTTTTTCCCCGTTGCTTCTGCCTTGGACTTCAGTCCAGGTGATGTACGCAACGGCTTTCATAATACCTCCCTGAAGGTCCTTCATCAGAATATACGGGGTTTAAATTCTAATTATGAAACTCTCCAGCTTTTCATTCAGGAAGAAAATCCAATGGTGGTGTGTATTAGTGAGCATCACGTTAACCAATTCGGCATTTTGCAATTGGATGGTTATGTGATGGCAAGTTCGTTCTGTAGATCCGGAATGGAAAAGGGTGGAGTTGCTCTCATCATTAAACCAGATGCTTCCTTTTCCCTTATTGATGTCTCTGACTACTGCGTTGAAGGTTTCTGTGAATTGGTGGCCATTTCTGTTGAGCTAGACAGTGGAAAAATTTATATTGTTGGGTTATATAGACCCCCCTTAATTGCAAGGAGGTCTTCTACAAAAATATTTATGATTGTCTTTCACAGGTTGTGAAAGGGAGTGCAAATACAATTGTCCTGGGCGATTTCAATATTGATTTAGGGGGTTCTTCCAATGACTCCAAGACTATTCTAAACGATATGCTGTCCTTTGGTCTTCGCCAAACCATTCGTTCGTATACACGAGAGTTTAAGAAGTCTAGAACCCTGATTGATCATATATACACAGATATACCTGAACCCTGTTTTTCGAGCTCTGTTATAGTGTCATACTTAAGTGACCATCATGCACAGGCAGCAATTGTTGGCTCTCAATCATCTTCAAAGTCATCCCCAGCTCTTTTCCGCTACAACCGTGTTTTCTCAGAGGAAAACATTAGTCTTTTCAAATATTACTTGAATAAGGAAAACTGGGCTGATTTGTATTCATTGACTGACTTAAATGCAAAGTTTGAGCTGTTCTTGAGTCACATTGACTATTATTTCAACGTTTGTTTCCCCTTGGTCAGGAGAAAGGTCCCTTCAGAGAGTACGGACAAGTGTAGGATTAAGCTAGATGGTGAGGCGATAAGGGTTAGGGAACAGTTAAGATCCTCTTACTTGCAATCGAAAGATTTGCCTTCTGTCCACCCCCTTAGGCAAAGATATCTTGGCCTCAAGAAGTTGTATCGTAAGCTTATTCTGAAACTCAAGGCTGATAGTGTGGCTAAGCGGCTCTGAACGTCATCTAATAAAACCAAAACACTTTGGGGGATCGTTAATCAGAGTCGAGGTTCACATGACTTTAAAAAGTACCAAAAACCAGAAATCAGGAATAATTTAGGAGAGGTTGTTAATGATCCCTCAGAAGTGTGTAATATTTTCAATGATTATTTTCTTAATGTGGGTGATAAGTCCAACAAGGTTCCGCCTAATATTAGCTCTTCTGCCTTGAGCACATGTCCTCTGAATTCGTTTTTCTTGTGGCCTACTAATCCTATGGAGATTGCTGTGTCAGTTCGCAGCCTAAAATCAAAGAATTCCGCTGGTTCAGATGGAATATCATCTGCTTTGTTGAAAAACGTAGTCTTATAGCTGGCAGAGCCACTCAGTGAATTGATTAATCATTCATTTTCAATGGGTATATTTCCTGACTGTTTGAAACTCACTATGGTCACCCCTTTGTACAAGAAAGACTACAATCTGGACTACCGGTATTCAAATTACAGGCCGATTTCTGTAGTTTCAACCTTCTCTAAAGTTATAGAGAAAATAGTATTAAAAAGGCTTTGGAGTTTCCTACAGCACAACAAGCTGATGTTTCAACATCAATATGGGTTCACCCAAGGGAAAAGTACTGTTGACGCAATGTTCTGTGTCGTGCAGAACATTGTTGATACTATTGACTCGGGTAACCGGTCTAGTGGCTTATTTTTTGATTTAACTAAAGCCTTTGATTTAGTTGATCACGTTATTCTTCTAAATAAATGGTCTATCATGGGGATTAGAGGTGTCGCACTTCAGTGGTTTCAATCATATCTGGTCAAAAGGGCACAGTTTGTTAAGGTTAGTTCTATTGATGCGTCAAATAACATCTGCAATAGTTTTTCCACGAAAGGAACTATCAGCAAGGGCGTGCCCCAAGGTTCAATTTTGGGCCCTGTCCTTTTTTTAATTTTTATCACGATCTTTGTAAGGGCTTAACTGTGCCAAACTTGTGCCTATATGCAGATGACACGTCACTAACGTTTTCTAATTCCTCCAGAGATCACCTGGAACTCGACACATTCTTAGAAGGGAATGCACTTGTTAATTGGCTTGAGCAAAACAGTCTTCAAGTAAATGTCTCAAAAACTACACTCATTGAATTTTCAATTAACAGCCATTCAAGGAAAAGTTTGCTCAGTATTCATTTGGGTGATGAAGCTGTTTTCTCAGAATGCTCCGTAAAATTTCTTGGCCTTATTATTGACTGCAATTTGTCTTTCCATCTCCATATAGAGCATGTATGTAGGAAGCTGAGTCAGGGTATCTTTGTGCTCAGAAATCTGGCTCGTTTCGCATCAACTGAAATTCTTACTGCTACTTATTATGGCATCATCTATCCATTCATATCTTACGGGGTTTCCATTTGGGGTTCTGAAAGCACCAAAACTAAGTCTGTGTTTAGGCTTCAAAAGAAAGCTTTAAGAATAATTTATTTGTCATGTCCCATCCAGAACCTCATGTCCTAACTTTTTTTCCTCTAACAAACTTTTAACTTTTCCTTCCATTTATATTCTGGAAACCTTATCATTTCTTCATAAAAACTTTCACCTTTTTAATAGATTTTTTCCGACTCACATGTATGGAACAAGAAGTAAAACCAGATGCATTATGAATATCCCGCCAAACTCCACCTCATTTTTTGAAAATCATTTAAAATATTCAGCAGTAATTCTTTTTAACAGTCTTCCATTAAGCTTAAGATTAGGCCAAGATTACACAGTTTTTAGAAAAAAATTGAAATGGTTGTTGATCGAGAAGGCTTACTATTCTGTTAAGGACTTTTTAGCTAATAAGATAGTGTAAACTTGAAAAAGTAAAATTATTTTATTGAGAGACATTATTATATTTTGTTATGATTTGTTGACTTGGCATGTACATTGTTAACTCTGTCTACATGCTGAATAAAGAATTTGAATTTGAATTTGACATTAAATTGGCAGACCAACCAATCAGTCAACCATCAGTCGAGATTAGGCCGCTTTGGTTGCCAATTATAAAAAATGAACTAAAGAGAAACTCTTCTGGTTCGTTTGCACTTTTCAGACTTTTACGGAATCCCTGGAGTTTATTTACGTATACTAAACATCGTCTAATTTAATGTTTTTGTCTTATAGAAGTAAAAATAATATTCATAGTTTTACATATCCTCTGTTCGTTAAAATAATGAGAAATATATTCCGAACTTATTAATTATGCATAGAAGCAGAGATGCAAGTATTAGGATTATAATTTCGTTTCAAATTTAACATAATAATAACAACAATATTAAACATTCAACATACATTAAATTTGCAGACCAACCAATCCGTCAACCATCAATCGAGATTAGGCCGCTTTGGTTGCCAATTCTAAAAAATAAACTAAAGAGAAAACCAAAAGTATCAAACGGATCAGATATTTGTAAGAAACCAATGCGGAGTCACAATATGGTTTTGAGAAGTTCATCTCGCATGAACCAATAATAACGAAAGAGCCCATTCCTGTTCCCCTTCCCTTGTATTTCCGCCATCTTGTTTTAGCCAGCCGTCACGATTACCATTGGCTAGTCCTTCTGGTCAGTCGTAAGTGGTTAGTAGACGAGTGAAGACGTATTGTGCCCTGTATTCCGTAATTTAGTTAATGATTAGTGTTTTGTATAGTTTTGTATTAAGTGCATGTCTTTAGTGTTAGTGAAGTTGACAAACAACATGTAGGTTGTGATTCCTGACTTAGGCGTGCCACAACGCTTTAGTAAGATTTGTTTATTTTAACCTAGTTTGTGATTATGTATTAGGTTAGTTCTTTACCTGAAGAAGAGATCAGATTGCAGATCTCGAAACGTAGTGTTACTGTTTTCTTGTTTCACTGAACGATGGCAAATGTCCCGAAAAATCTGATTTTATTCTGTGTATGTTTTAAAAGTCTACTTGATAAAGTTGTTAATTACAAAGAAATATTGTACATAAATATATATAAATAATTTCATCTTAATTTTGATTGATGTTAAATATGGTGATTTTGAAATTTTCTTAAGTATTCCTGTTTAACTAATTTTAGTAAGAAATTTGCATATCCTCTTAATAAAATAAGAATCCTTTCTTCATTAAGACCATTATTTCATCGAGAGTAATTAGAGTATTGTCACCAAAATTGCACTTTGGATACGTTTTGCAATTAATGACGGAAGTGGTATGAGCATTGTGTAAATAGCTACTACTAATTTTGTGCAAGGAATATTTTGTAATAAATAATCTGCAATAATATGTTCTACTCTTTGTTTGTGTTGATATCCAATATTAATGTAGTATTTACTTGTGCTAATGAATACGAAAATGTTCATTTACAAACTGTCTACTCCTTATTCTGTTTTCTGTAATGTGGCATCACAATATGAATATATTACAAACATCGCAGTTGGGATTGGTTTAGAGAATAATAACGGAAGTAGTAAGAGAGCTGTGTAAATAGCCACTACTAGTTTCTGTAATACACATTCCTTAATAAATACTCTGTATATCCATTAGAAATTCTATATTAAATCTAACATATTTTAATACTATTTATTTATCGCATCTAAGCAGATTATGGAAAAATTTCACCATACACTGTCAGAAATAATTATGATATATGTAAATTTTCATCATAAAAATTATAGTCTTTATAACATTTATAATTATTAGAAATGGAATTAAACTGGCACGATAAAATTTATTTCATTTTATTTTACATTTATATAGTTATACAGATTGGTGTATGATATAGCTATAGGTTTTACGCCGTCAGGGTCATATTATATTTTATTCAGGTTAACTAACTAGAGTTTTTTTCCTGTTTTTGGCTGCGATACATAACGATAACTGTAGTATGTATAAATTTAATAAGATAATAATAAATTACGACGGCCATTTAGACAAATCTCTTTGATACATAAATAATAAAAATGGATTTTATATGAAGAATGTCAATCTAACTGGCCGTCTATACATAATCATTTCTGGTGCGTACTCATTAGTTATATAACCAATAATATTGACTAAATGGATTTATGAACTAAGTATACAAATTATTCGATACTTAACAATGTGAATAGGTCTCTCTTTGACCAAGGGAAATCTCTGTTTATTTTGGGATGAACAGATCAAAGAGCAGTCCAACGTCTGCCTCTCTGTGGAATGATACTTAGAAGTACTCTATTGACTTGATCTTTGTTCTTACACTCCTCTCTATCCAAGGAAGAATTATCGATTTAGGTCACAGCAGGTAAAAGAGTGTCCATTCGTCCTTAACTCTTTCCTTACGTTCTGCTGGGCCTTTCATCCTCATTGAATTGGTTAAATTAATTATTGCTATGACACAACATGACTGTGAATTTAATAAAATTGATGTTTTAATCAAAATATTGTTTGTACAGTTTAATACTAACGTATTATAATTACATATTATATAATATACTAACAAGCGCCGTACCCTATTATAGAGCAATAAACCTAATATAATGATTTAAACACTGTTGTTTACGTAATTGTTAGGTTAATTATGAACCCATTTTATTTAGAATACATACAATACTATACCAAATGAGAGGTGTATACTAATGATCTCAGGTGAACCCTAAGTCAGGTTATTAACCTAAGGGCATTAATTTAAGTCTCAGTCTCCATTCATGACTCGATTACCTGCTGGTCAAATGGCACAGTACTAATAAAGTGAAGGGACTATAGTTTTATTTCTAATACTCTGTGTTGTAGGTCCATGACTTTCTGTAAAAAACAAAACTTGTATTGTATAATTTAATATCAGTTTACACGATTACATAAAAAGAAAGTTACTTAGTGCATTTAAAAATTGTTTTTGTTTAAATACCTTAACATTTATAATATCTATCTTAATGTACAATAAATTGATATCAACGTCTTTGAAGAACCAATAAGGTGGGTGACCTTTTAAAAAAGTCAATAAGGTGGAAAATTTTAATTATACTTTATTGACGGTTAATTATGATGTCATTTTATTTGAAATACGCAAAGTTTTATATCAAAGGAGAGGTTTATAATAATGATCTGAGGAGAACCCTAAGTGGCTGCTAGAAACAACACCAATACTTCTTTTTTAGTCTAGTTGTGTCTTTTGCCAAAACAATGAAAATAGTTAGTTTTGAACATTTTCATTCTCGAACTTTTTGAATCTCTTCAGATGTGCCCTATAGTTTCCAGAAGTCAAACATAAGACAATATCAGATTTGAGACATGAAAATAGCAAGAAAATGAAATAGAGCTATACTCAACATTCGCAAAATAAGCTTTTCTTCGTTATCAAAATAATTTTCCTGTCGTCACGAATGTTATTATTGGATTTCAAAAAATAAATTAAGTTAAAAAAATTACATATATTTTTCGTACTCATTATACTGAAAATTTATTTCTTTATAAACGCTATTAGTATTCATTAATTAATGGTTGCATTTCACTGATTTAAGTTTTTTTTAGACAAATATACATGATTTACGTTACAGGCATTTTATGAGTGTCATTTATTTCAGATATTTCAGTTAAGGTTTACTACTGTTAAATCACGATTAGTGACATAATTTTTAGCCGTAGAAGCTGTTACATAACCTCTATCTTGTAGAAATATATCAACTTGTTTTTCTTGTCAGACTTGCGCCAACTTGTATCGCCTGTCGTCACTAAGCCACGGTAGTGGATGACACCAATGTGTTTTACTCAACTCTAAGCTGCTGTGTCATACTTTACTCCATTCTTAGTCTTAGGACTAATTTAGAGCACAACTACATAAAATGGTTTTCTTTTATCTTCTAATAATTAATGAAAACACATTTATCGTACAACAACTTAACATTATCAAGAGATTATTTTTATATTAATAACCACAACAATAAGTATGTTTGTTTTCTGATTTGTTAATTTCTTAATGTTTCTGGCCTTACACCAAAGATATTAACATAATGAAGAAATGTAATGTTTAAATTAATAACTGTTTGACTTTATCAAATAATAAGTAATAGGACTGAGTTTCAATAAATTATTCATAAAATCTTGGTTTAAGTCACTAGGGCATTAAAACGATAACTAATCGTGAATCTATTACAATGAAGTTATGTAACTTATAACGAAATATTCCTACCTCTTTCCCATTTTTGACATTAATAAGTTTAATTTTAGATTATTATATAGTTTCCTAAAACAAAACAAAAATATTTATCAATTTTTTTTAAAAGAGCCTTCTGCTTAGTTAGTTACTAGAATAATTTTTATTATACTATAACACTTATTGTATCTTTTGTACTAATTACACATAACTATGTGCACACAACATTAACCTACTATGTGAACAGTAACATTATAATAAATATTGTTTTAGGATCTATAGCGAGTAGAGAGAAAATTAAAAAGTTTAACTCTTACAATGCTAAACCCTTTAAACACAACCTCCTGGAGAATATAAGTTCGTCTAGATCTACTAGTTGACGCTTTAACCCAGTAAAAGTTTAAGAGGCATTAGCCTCAGAGTATAAGAGTTTGCATAGTTAGTGTCTTGGTGCTATAATATTGTAACGAAATATTGGTTTTGAGATGCCATGACGTCCAAAAGGCTGGAATTAACCACGGATTCTGATTTACCAGAAAATTCTTTAGGTGGAAACCTTACAGAATCAGATTGTTGTAATATCCGAATGCTCTTCTAAACGCAAGCCTCCGGGATGTCAGATTGATTCTATTGGGTGGAACATCGTATGAAAGTAATTTGTCGATGTCAGGAACACAGATAGGCTTGGATATAGGCGAGAGTCTATATTTTTGAGATAATATAAGAGGATAAATGGCCCAGAACATTAATATTTTAAAGCCGAAAAGCCTTATGTCCTAAACCGAAAGTAGTTGCAAGATTTATAGAGCATGTTTGTTGGCAATAACCTGTAAGTAGCTTAAATACTAAATCTGATATTTAACTTCCATGGATCTTAAACTAGAGTATGAGCATCCAGAAACAAGACAATTTTATAGACCCGCGGGCCTGGAATTTTTTTCCAGTTTTTAAGATATTGCAATATTTTTCAAACTTGAAGGCAGTTTCCCATAAGCTGCAATCTGAAGGAAGTTTTTGATTTATATGTACGAGGGTTTATAAAATATAACTCATAATTTTAAATAATTTATGCTCTATGTCTTGAAGGTTACCCTATTCCTCTGCTTCTCATTTGTGTCTGCAGGATAATTTGGGGAACATTCAGCTCAGCTAATGGTGTTTTCTGCAGTCAGCAACTAGTACGAAATTAGGTTTTGAAGTTTAAGATGTATGTTCGTGTCTTTTTCTGCATAACTCAGCATGGTGGGTGTATTACTAATCTGTCTGACGTAATTGTGTTATTTTATTGTATTTAAACAATATTCTCGTCATTCCCAAATGCTTTAGGTCGTAGAACTTGTTAATAGCACATTATTATTTATATTTGTCAAACTTGATTTTTATTTTACGGATCTGTCTTGTCCATACTAAGACGTTTCACATGTTTGTGTACAACCGTGTCCAACTTACAGCCATTTCTATACTTACATATATTTTCCTAAAAAGACGACATTTTACTATCTATATCTCCTGATTAAGGAATATTAGTCAACGATTAAGCTAAACTGATAAACTTGTGACTCCGATTCCTTGTTATCGCGCAGGTGCTTGTATGTAAACCTAAACCAAAATGTCTAAGATAGAGTTTGGGTATAGGGTATTTGTTTGGCTAATATTTGGGTATGTGGAAAATGATATTGTTACCGGTAATATGTACTGCTTGCATACCACAAAGTTATTCTATCCCAATTTACTTAAGGAATAATCCTATTAAAATTATCACTTAGGGTTTTTAGGCAGTATCATAAAGATATTATTTATACTTAATTAGTAAGGATAAGAAAGTTAAGAATTAAATATTTACTTAGACTAGGAACATTAATAAAAGACAAACTTAATCAGACTTTTCATTATTTAACTCATCCTCCCTAATTTACCTTTATTAAACAATAACTTTACTTATACACCAAAGTAAAACGCGAATATTGAATCATATTGTTAGTAATATAATGCTATAGATGTTGGATTATTATCTGACTGAAACATCTCATTACAGCTAATTTGCCTCCTATCATCAAGTAGTCATCTAAATGTATTAAGGTTTTATGTTTTTTATAAACGCCATACAAGTCTATACCACAATGTTCTATAATACACACATTTTTGTCTTCAGTTTTACACTGTGTAATTTGAAGTAATCTTAGGTTTTTATTTAGACTTTAAACACCACTTAATTATTTGGATATTTTTATGAAAACACATTCTTCCATATGATTCCTAATAAAATGCTGCAGACATAATGGTCAGTCATTATAATAATAATTCTTACATTATAACTTGTTCCAGACACAATTTATTAAGGTCGGATGTGTGGCGTCTGTCATTTCTCACTGAGACAGTTATTTGTACTGTAAATCCTGTTTACAGCACCCATTCCTGACATCATGTCGTCAGCTTAAGAACAAAAAAACATTCTTATGATAAATTAAAATTGGATTTGGATAAGTAGATAAATAAATTTTGAATAACACATATATTGAATAACACAAATTTTATAAAAATTACAATGTACCGAAACAAAAGTTTTAAGTAGAAACTTTACTAATTCATCAATTTCAGTTTTGCGAAATTTTTTTCTAATGACAACAAAACATTTTCGTTGGGTAACTTTATTATTTACGTCTCCAGTACTTAGATTTACTAAGGTACACATTTCTCACTTATTGTTTTTAACTTTTAAATAAAATATATGTTTTTATGTTTAAGAAATTATCAATAAAGAAACTTAAAATATATTATCAATTTAAATGTTTCTATTTATAATAAAATGTAGAATTTTTATTGAAATAACTATATACACTTCAAATTGATTAAAAAAATTAAAAACATCTACGCTAAAAGGATTTATTAATTCTATAAACTCTTAGTCACACAATAATGTAGTCTTTATTTTAATTCCTGTTTATAATACATCGTATATTTACCATATAGATATATGACAATTTGTATTATATTAAATGAATTCAGGGAACTCATTAATATCAAACATAAACAATTTATTTTATTTTCATGTAAAAATAAAAATGATGTTATTGTGTAATATAAAATGTGCTCCACAGATAACCAATCTCTTCAACTGATTGCCGTAAAATATTTAACTATAAATTGGTGTGGTTAACATGCGCTAAATATTAGAGCTCGTATTTGGTTAGGTATTCAATTAAATTACAACCACTAATCTAGTGACAGGTATTGAACAACACGTAAAGAATGTGGTTGCATCTGTTCCACCTAATTTTGAAAGCGTATTATTCTACTCACTGTATAATATTTCTTTTTTTTAAGCAGTATTTTTTAAATCACAACTTAAATACAGATTAGAAACTTTTATTTCAAATTTTATCTAGTGATAAAACAGATGAACCTTTGATTACAATTAGTTTTTATTACATTACATTTTTTAAATATTTCAAAATAACATTAATAATATTCATTGTAGCTATAAATATGTATTTCTGTCAAAAGATTACATAGTAGTAACCTACATAAAAACAAAACAATAAATGTTACGTATCAATCTTCATGATTAATCTTATACTTGGAGGAGGTTACACATTATTTTATCTAATTGTAACTCACACTCCATGTGGGTACACCTAAATCATTTCTGTACAAGTATCTTACAAAAAAGTAAAATTTAACATATTTAATAAGGTTGAGGTTAGTTATGTTAGGTTGGCCAAACAAAATAAAATTAAAAATAAAAATAAATATGATGTTGAACTGAATATCGGTTCCTAAATTTGCTTTCGGTTTGATCTCAAAAAGACAACATATGAATTGTATTCTGTGATTGTTTGCATATGATTCTGGTTAGTTTGTTTTTCGCGCCATAAACTATTAATGCCAGTTTAATAAGGGGAAACGTTGGAATGCCTTTTTAATATATTTTTACTGATGTGTCTCTTTGAAAGTTTCGTACTCTCGTAAAATAATATTTGTATTATCCATAACAGTTAGTGAATATAAAATATCTGGATATTTAAAGGGATGAGGTGACAATTTTAGGAAATATATATATCTGAAGGGGATAGTGTTCTGAATTAAAATAAAATTGTGAGATCTTGTTTGATCCATATATTAATACGACATATAATGACTATCAATGGAAAAAGTTATTATAGGTTCCCTACACGCAAATGAATTATAAGAGTATTAATTTTACAATTCAAATTATTTCCATATAAATCAGCATATTAGGAACAGATTTTATACGAATTTGAATTGAACCGGTCAATATGCATTAGAATGGTATAGCGATATTTTTTACACAAACATACTGTACCTGTACAGTAAGTTAAGAATATAAACACTGCATGTGATTTTGGAGACAAAGAGCCTAATTGACGAGTCACGCATACTATGGGGGTGTAATTATCAAGAGCTTGACTGGAATAGCTGCGGAGAGGTGGAATTGGGTTAGGATAAAGCCAAAAGGAATTTTAGGCTTGTTGTTTTTTAATGTTCTATATCCAGAGTTATGGCTCTTATACAAATATAGTATATTATTTAATTTAAAAGAATTATAAAAATACTAATATATAGATAATTGGGTTTTTAATTATAAAAAAGGAGTATAATTTTTTTAAATTAAACTTATAGGATAACAAATTTATAATCCCACAGTATAATTATAAAAATAAATTGCATACATAAAGTTTATTTGAAAAACCAAATTTTCTCACAAAATGGCGATGAAATTTTGAAACATGCGGCTTATGGTTATAAACACATCTACTACACAATGTCTTTTAAGACATAGTCTATCATTTCAGTCCTTATAAATATTATATTTATACATATCGTAGCAATAAAGAGAACATTGAAGGGGTTTATTATATCACAGAAATTAGAAACTTGATTTTAGAATATCGATAGGTTCATTGCATTAACTGTTAGGTAGCAAACGTGAATGTCAATGTCTATTAGTCTACACGACATCTCAAAAAACCCCATCTATGGACTTGAAGTTTTGCATAATTACATATTAGGAATACGGAGATCGAAAGTAACACACGATACTCCATGCCATTTATGGTTAACTATCATGGCAATTATAAAAATATTAATTAAATAAATTGGATAACAAAATAAGTAAAATCATTTGAGATTTTAATAACTACGACCTGTATTCATGGTATATAAAGAAAATATATTAGACCGGAATCAATGTTAACATCTAAGGACAATATTTAACTTCACCGCGATATTGCGTTTCTGTAGTCTCGCCAGCTTACTACAACTTTTCGAAGAATACTGCTATAAAACCTATCTTAATGAACTAGATTTCGAATGTATTATGTAATAAGTTTTCTCGCCAAAACTTTTACCAGGATATCTAGAGGTTTGCGTAAGACTTATTTTCTACATATACAAGAATGACTTTTCCATTATGCTGCATGCCCAACTATTCTGTTAGATTGTAAGGATGTCTGTCAATTTGACCGCATGACCTGTATTGGATGAGATTTACTAAATAAATTTAAAATTATGAATGCGAATTTGCCAGTAACTCTTACGCAACGCGTGGTGTCGTGTGGGGTACTCTTGCTTTATTAACATACCATTTAAAATTGTTATATTCTGCGGCAAATCGGCAATAGTGGGCAGTGAAACTTCACCTAATAACTGAAGTAGCAAGGCCCTGTATCTCCCATTGTAAAAATAGACATAAAAACACAATTACACAATATTGGTAATATATTGTATATAATATCTAACTTATTGGTTTAGCTCTCTTACAAACTGAAGGTTTTTTGTTCACCAACGGCTATTTTAACAGTTAATCATGGCATTATTCACAAAAATATTTTCCCAAGCAGAAATGTAGCTTGACTAGCAAGTTCCTAGAAATGAAACTCACTAGATTTCACTCTGCGGGAACATCTGAAGGACTAACAGAAATATAAGTATTCTTCTGTGGAAGGAATGCGCAACCGTAACACGTACAAAAGTAACATTTAGATTAACTTTGATTTGACAACCTTGGACTTTTAATCAAAAACAAAAGCAATTCAACAAACCAAAATCAAAATTTAAACTCAACAATAGTGGAGTATACAAATTAAATTGCAACGATTGTCAATCCCACTACACTAGACAAACCGGCCGATCATTCAAAATTATATTTAATGAACACATAAAAGCATTGAAAACATCATCAAATTCAAAATATGCAGACCATTTAAATAACACCGGCCATACATAAACTGACATCGAAAACAATCTTGAAATTTTACACACAAGCAAAAAAAGTCGCTTATTATCTACTTTAGAACATTTTGAAATTTACAAAACTGCCAAAATTAATCATAATAAATTATTAAATGACAAAGACTTTCTAACAAAAAATTTATTATTCGATAGACTTTTAAACAATATACAATGATCTCACATAAAATTAAATACAGCAAATTTAGCCACCAAGGTAGTAAAAAACACATGACAAATTGATTTTAATTATTTATTTTACAAATTACTTAACCATATTTTGCACTTGAAGATGGAATCAATGATTCCGAAATTTACATCGTATAAGAAAATAAAAGTTTAAAAGTGGTAAAAGTTTATTCATATTATGTTATTTATTATAAAACACTTTTCGAGGCTACATCTCTAACATTAACTTTGAATACCTGATATTCAAGTAGCAATAAAGTGACCATAAATAATTATTTAAAAGTACTTAATAATATTATTTATGTTAAATGTAGAAAAAGTTAATATTACATTTAGAAAATACCCTACGTTGATTTTATTCTATTGGTATACTTTGGTGCCTTTATGTCTTGTTGCATAAAGTTTCTGATATTATCAGCATTTCCAGTGAATAGAACGTTAAGTATATAAAAATAATATCTAAAGTAATACAGTTTTAGTAATCATACGTCGAACATAACTGTGTAGGACTTGATATGGGTTTGAAAAAGATTTCCAAGTTGACCGCTATGTTTAAAACGGTGCCCGAGAACCGGAACTGTATATTGCAGAATCTGCATATTTCTTGGATTACTAACATTTTTGTCTTTGTAGAAGATTAAAAAATTTATCATTAAGTATTTGACATTTCTATATAGTGATAAAGCACTAGATCTGCTTTCAACGTAAAATCAGTTAATTTGCTGACAATCAGCTATTTACACGAGTTTGGGTTTACGTCGTAGTTTTCTGAACTTTTAGAATTTATAACAAACTAAAGCTTCCACTACTAAGTTCGGTCACATATTGTCTGCTACACAATATCTCTCTGGGGAGCAAAAAAGGAAGTACTGTATGAAGAATATTTTAACTTTACAAAAAAAACACTGTGGTCATTGTAAAGACTCACTTCACAGACAACATAGTACAATAAACTTCAGAAGCCTAAGGCTGGTTAATCTCACCAGCTTATACTGTGTTAAGTTTTTTCTTATAATCAAATGGTTCACTATTGATAAAACACCTTATACAAATAAATTCACCTCTTATATTAAAAATAAATAGATAAAACCAGAAACATTATTTATTTGGATTATAACTAATTGTAAATTTGAATTGAAGACAAACATTTTAGGTCTCTAAATGTTTCAAAAAACTACTTCTTGTTCTTCTTCTATGGTTTAATTTCACTAAACAATTTCTTATAACTGAAATTTTTTACTCAGTATCAGGATTTTATCGGTCAGCTAGCATATGAATTGTGCGATATACCCGGTAAACATCCCTTGAAAGTACATTGACAGGTTCAACATACGAAAGATGACGGGAACCATATAATTTCTTGCCACCTAACACATACTCTATTTGAAGTCAACATTTGACTGTTCTAATTAGATTGGAACATGTTTTTTTTCTAAAGTATTCCTGCTTACGTAAAATACTTGAAGAATTTAACAAGCAGTTTCAATTTTTAAAGTTGTTTGTAAATTTTTTACCTTTACTTCAAAGTCTGTATGTCATTTTTCACTAGTTTATAAATGTGATTGCTGAGTTCACGAGTTCTATAAATCATTTACAGCAAGGAAACCCAATTTATCTGGTGCACTTTCCAACAGATATAGCAGGATTTACAAACTTTTGTGGTGTTCTGAACGTTTTGCTGCAGTTCGCAGAGTAAATCTAATACTTATAATCCCTTTTTGAGATATAACTTTTATACAATATATACCAACGGTACGATTTTATTTTTACCAAGCGATAATATGAAAATCATGATTTTAAAAATATATTTTTCTACTTATATTAACAATCAGGAAAATTTGTATTTGAAAAATTTTAAATCTGGAAATTTGTATTTGTGCTGAAAATGGCATGCGTGATGAATTCAAAAGTTACCTTGTTTATCATATACCTCTCGTCACTTCATCAAATATATTAATTCCAAACTAAACAAAAATATCTCTTTAAAAGTTTGAAATGATTTAAGCTTGAAAAATTAAGGTTTCAACCGTTCTGACAGATAATACTCTAGGTCAATTCCATTTATTTGGAGGGTGAGTATAGACCTTTTATGACCTCTGTTCTGTAGTTCAGCGTTAATAATTAGTGTTTAGTTTTATTAAGTGCATGTTTTAGACTTAGTGTACAAGAAATATACACACACCATAGCTGTCGTGGTCCCTGACTTAAGGGTATTACAACTCATAAGTTTTGTAACTCACCCGAGGAAAAGGAGGACGATTGCAGATCTCCAAACGCAGTAACTGATTGTATTGTTTCACTGTACGATGGCAAATGTTCGGAAGATTCCTATTCCCTTTAAAATCCTTCCATCATTAAAAACTTGAAATAGGTAGTTATTAATTTCCGGTGATTGATATATGAGTTTTGCTCACTCCGTAAGATATAAAAACTTCTTCAGCGTTAGCATTATTTTTATTTATAATAAATTTTAAAATGAACCTTGAAAATGAGATAAAAAAGTCGATATGTTGTTATGACATGGAAAAAACATAATACATTAGGTTGATTAAAATAAAAACAACTCACTGGATCTTTATCCCATTACATTTTTGAATCGAGGAGTGATATTTGTGATCCCTATTTCACTTTTCCTCTTACCCTGGTTGGGCCCAAAAATAGAGGCGTCTTGAAGCCTAACGAAAATTTAAGATTTATTTACCAATGAGTTAATGTGTAGTTATTTAATAAAACCTCATCGCTCCAGTATTCTTTGTAGCAAATCTTGATTTAATTAATGTATGAATTCAGATAATTTATTAGTACATTATATACTCGGTTCCACTTTTACCGTGCAGTACTGGTCTAAAGAAACATACTCATGTTACTACCTACTCTGGGAACATCATTTCTAGTGTCATGCAGGTTGCGTCAACTGTCCCTGCGACTCGCGCGAAGGCACTTAAACATATTTTGCTGTACCCTACGTCTTTTTTACATTAGCTCATGTAAATATGTATTTTATTTATCTGTGATGTTTCTTTTACTATAAATGTGTATACAAATATACGTGTAAACAAAACTTTACTAGCTTTTTCTCGCGGCTTTGCAAGCTTTTCATAAGCTTTCCCCGTGTGAACCAGCTCTTCTGGTTCAAGTAAATTATACTTCCAACGCTGATGTAGAGTTTGCCTTGTTCCCACGATCAAGTTAATCAGTCAAAAAGTGTATGTTTATACACAAGCTTTAAGTTTAAACCGATGTTTATTTAAAGTCAAATATGCATAATAACTTTAATAACATTTTTGTATTTATAACTACTTTGATACTTAAACTTTTTTCACTTTTACATAACTGCAAAGTTTATTTGACGTGTACATAATCTACAGGTCACCTGCAAAATACCATAAATATTATACATAAATAAATACTTTTGTACTTAAGGTTAATATTTTTTATAATAACTATACTAATACTTTAAATGAAAAGATTAACTTCGTTAACTAAAAAGTAATTTAAAATGTAACGTCCTAAGTAGAATACTCCTGAATAAACATGCTTCTTGAAAAAATTGTTGTCTAAACTTAAGAAATAAGTTTGAGACAGACAAAAATTTAGTAATGGCCGAAATAACGTATTAAATCCAATATGTTTATGGAGCGTGGCCCGGGGAGTCAATGTCTTAAGGTTGGCTACTACCACGAGAACTGTCGTTTGAAGAACATGGATTGTGGCTGTTCCGTATTGCATGGTGAACGTGGAACTGAGTATAAACCTAAATTTATTTTAAATATATTTCTGTGTACTAAATTCTGGAAATATATTTTAAAATTTATAAAATACATTGGAAAAGTTTAAATACACACCTTTTTTCATAATTTCGTTATTACTTGTACTCCCTTGATTTTGTCATTAAAATCATATTGAAAATCAGTCTTAGTAATAACATAGTTTCTGATACTAAATAGTTTTTATTTACTTGAGTTCATAAATCTCACACAATCAGAGACCTCTGTTTGTAGAGAACTATCAAACTTAACAAAAACACTGAAACTGACATAAATGGATAAGTGGAATCATTTGCAGACAGAAGTGCATCTGTGGGGATAACTTATATCAATAAAGATTTAGTTGTATTGCTAGTTTATCGTAAATTTTTTTCTGTTTTATAGAACGACTAGTGTCAAAGATCGTACTTGTGACTAATATTATAAACTAAGTAAAGTACATAATAAATATAACCTAGAAAGTTAAAACGGTTTTTAATAACTCTGAGATTTTCAGCTGGAACTATTACTTAAATTTTTAAGCAGCCCATTATTTCTTTTACATAGTGTGAAAAAAAAATTCCCCCATCTTCACTTTTTGGAAGTGAAGTTGTTTATCATGGCAGATGCTTCTCTGAGGAACCTCATGCCGTAATCGTAGCTTCTCCCAAAAGTACTACGGCTCTTCAGACTCTACAATATGCATTATAGTTTTGGTTTACAGCCTGAACAGTATCTTCATTAAAGTATATAATTATATACCGATGTTAAAATAACTGTACACATCGTGTCAAATTATAGCAGTTTAATGCTGCTTTTCGATGTCTTTTGATTCTATTTGTCTCTTCCCTTCATATTCTGTTATCATAAGTAGGATAGCAAAATTATAACACTGAAAAAATTAGTGACTGCATGAAGTGTAACTTGATACATTCGGGCATCAAGAATGTATCATTATTGGAATGTACATGTCTTTTGGTCTGTCAATATTTCGTAAGATTGCGTAAATAACATGTATGGAAAATATAAGGTCCTTGTGAAGCATAATACTTAAGGTTTTTAATTAGTAATAGACAAGACGCATTTACAGCCAAGATGAACCCTGCCGATCTCAATGAAATGCCACATAACGTTTTGTGGTGCCAAGTGGAGTAGACTTTCTTTTCATTATTTTCATATTAGGCAATTATTGACTGGTCAGGGCGATACATGTTGAATGTCAGCATTGAACCTAGTATTACATACATTTTATAAAGGAACTATTAATTATATTTTCATAATGGATAACGTGTTGAGTCAGGTGTCCATTTCATTACATAATGCATATTAACTACCTGTGGAAAAATGGCTACAAACCAGAAAAAAATACTAGTCATTACTTTTCAATTTAAAAACCAATCATTCATGTACTTTCCATGTCATATAGCAATTCTAAAATTATGAAATCAAATAAAGAATATCCATTTTGTTGTGTAGGAATATGTTTGTTTGATCTTTAGTTAAATTAATTTAAACTTGCTCTTATAAATGTTTATATTTTTATATTTCATATTTATGTTACAATACAATTTATTTTAAGAACAATAATGTAATTACAAGAATACGGTTAGATTTCTCAACATTTTGCTATCTACGAACATTTATTTAACAAATTTATTGTTAGAAAAACCTAGTTCTGATACAAACTTATTCATCACTTTATTTTCCTATAGCCAATATATATGAATATTTAATACGAATAAAAACTGTATATAACTACTTATAACTCAAAAATTTAATTCAAAAAGGTTTAATTAAAATATAAAATATTAGAAGAGTCATCATATATTTACAGTGAGTGCTTGTACCAGAATACAATAATTATTATTACCCAGAGCAGTATTCCCCTGTTGCGTCTAATTAGTTTATGATTTCAACACGAGCTAATATTCATGTACCGGACTTGACTAGGTGTACAGTAGAGCAGGTTTACATTACTATAATTATTCATAATCGGTTCTGCACTAAATCAAGCTTACATTATGTATTTTCTCGTACTAAGTTTCTGGTAGTATCATTTTTATATTTTACTATATATAATATTATAAATATTACAACATTTAAATTTTTGAAATTTTTATTTACAAAACCAAAAAAAAAAATTAGTTATTTTAGTAATAATAATTTCAGTATGATTCTACAGTATTATCTATCATATAACATTAAGACTTTCACTCGGAAAACTGTAAAGTTTTACTGTAAAAGACCAATTTTCTTTATTCGTAGGGAAGTAATAACGGTTTCTGTTTAGTGTCCTAGAGCAACATGACAGGATTATATTTGAAGTTTGGAATTAAATAAATAACTAAAATATACCGAAAATCTTCTGTGGGAAGTCTCTTAGTCTATATTTATGTTCTAGAAATCAATATATTAAGTTTAAAGATTAAAACATTAGCGTGGGTCAAAAAACCTTCCAAATAAAACAATTTTTTTGCGAGCAATTTACAATGATACGGAAAGATTTGACATTAAGGTTTAGAACGTTAACGGTCTCGCAAAGATTCAAAAAAAGGAGTTTGCTTAGTAGGAGGTAGCAAATTTGTTATGAAGTGGACATCACGATGAAACCAGCGACGTATGGAGAACAGTCCCAAGCCAAAGAGAGGTGACAAGGAAAGATTCGAATTTTAGTTGAGAACTATAACGTTTTAGGGTTCTTAGTTAGTCAAAGAGAATAGGACTCCTAGACTCACTAGTATAAAAAAAATTCAAACAAAATAAACGCCCAGAGACTACTACGTTCTGGAGCAAAGTCTACCGAGGTAATGGAAACTTAGGTCATTTTGATATGGTGTATTCATATCTTAATACAACAGTAATGACCAATTATGTTGTTGCAACTTGTAGTCCTCCCACCTTTCCAGTTAGATATAAATAAGTGGGAGGCTAGCTGACAGTCACAGTCAGTCTTTTTCTCGTGATCTGCGTTCCCGTTATAGGTAAGAGACTCTTTGTCTTAACGTGTTCTTGTAGGTAACATTGATCTGTAGTGGATTACTCTTATAAATTAGATTTTTAGCAGAAACCATGGGAATTTATCAAAATTATCATCCTTCAAAAAGCAAATTGAAACTCGCCCAAAGACTTACATTAACGTGGAATTTAGGGTATACAATTCTGGAGGGGAAGAATGTCCAAACCAAATTTGACAGGATGTCTTTCATGCTGGTGATATAACTAGACGGATTTAAGACGGCTATTACATGTTTGCCTGATACGTTCAAGAGTTAGGTAAAGAAGATCTGCAAGAGATTATAACGTCAACAAAATTCAGAATTTGGTGTATCGGATATAACGGACTTTCAGTGGTCCTGAAGATATGGAAGTAATTAATTTAATTATAACTTCTACGGTATTTCTAGAATTCTGAAACTAAACATAGTGCGGAGACACACAAGGTGTTTAATTTTTAGTACTCCACCTCCCACTGTGTCTGGGTACATGAAAGCTTAGCCGCTCGCATAATCAGTCTAATTTACAAACATGTACTGTTCGGTGCTATTGTTGCGCTTATTTGCTAGATAACCATTTAGAATTATCAAACACGACTGACTCCTCCTGACAGTCAGTATCAGAAAGTAGAAGAAGTAGAGCAGGTTAGTGTTTTCATGTTTGTATTGTTATACGATTGTTAAACTGAAATTTAATATTTTTATAGTTTCTCTTTGGTATTCACCAGTCACCCAAATCGCCTGATTCTTTTAACGCTCATCACGATGAGAAGGTTTTGAGGCTTTAATGGTACCGAATAGTAGACTTGAGTGCATGTTATGATTTTAACTAAAAGTAGTTTAACACTATATAGATTTTGGTATTGTGTGTAGATTGTAACGTTTTATTATTTTTATAGCAGTCTCTGACATTCGCTAGTGTCAATCATTCACCGCCTTTACAGGTGTCTCGTATGCAAGGCACCGATTTTTTGTGTCTTTAACCTCTTTCTTCCTTAAGGGATGACTCTGGACCGTTATTACCACTTAATAAAGGATGCGCCACGCCGCACATATTGCACTAACCAACTATACTTAAACTCAACCTTTGTAGGCTAGTGGTCAAGGTGATGGTCCATAGACATCGGGAGACCGGGATCGGATACCGGCTGCAGGAGACACAACTTTTTGCGCCGCAGTTTGTCCTCTCTCTAACACACAGCACTGTTAGTAACTGCTAAGGGGATGGAAGTTGCCTATTTTCTCTCCCATTGAGCATCACGGTCGCTATCTTGTGACGTCATTGAGCTCTCGGCCTATCAGGCGCCGGGGTATATCGGGCCTAATCTACTGTAATCGTAGTAAGATATTAATTAATATATCCTAATAATAAACACTTTAGAGCATCTCTTTCGTAAAATATCCTTTAATCCCGATCTTTGTATCAATTACATCATTAAGAACATGCTACCGACAGCTTATATTTTCCAGCATAATTTATGCAGGTACTTTGCAAGAGGAGCCCTCTACATACATATTTATATAAGGATTCAACCAACCTTTACAATAGCGTAATAAAATACACAAAATTTTTAGTTATCATGATTTCATTATAACAAGTTTAAAAATATCTAAAAAATACTGAGGGTATCATAGGCGAACTTTACAATTAAACGAAAATTCTTTTATATTAGAACAATGTGAATTGATTAATTAAAGCAAATAAAAAGTATGAAATCAAGATTTCACTGTAAGAAAAATATGTTATACGTCTACGAATACCACGTTCGGTACCTAACATTAAACCTGTTATACATGAAGGTAAACGACTGCAAAGGATTTCAAAAAGTTAGCAGTACATTGTGTACTGGTATATTTGTGACTTTACTTAATTGTATCCAATATTTTACTCTACTCTTAATAACTATGTTTTTTTCTATACCATATTAAGAAATTTAATAATATATTTCTTTCGATTTTCCAATGTAGGTTGGGAAATTAAACTCGTGAAAACAGCAGCAAGATTACATTTCATTTTAACTAATGCACGTGATGACGTTTATTTCTATGTACATTCTTCTTAAATTCTGGATTGTTATTACAATTAAAGTTTTCATCTTAGTTTGAATACATTTTTTTACAGCCGACATAAAATAAAAGTTCTTCTTATCACTTTGCCGTCGTTTACAATCAATAAAGAGCCGCTTTAAAACTATGAAGTTTTATTGTTTCCCCCAGTTTACAAAAGTTTTTTTCCATATTCTGTGTTATTTATATTTTAATACAATTCTTTCAATTCCGCGGCTCTAACAATTTTCGATTGAAAGATTACCATCTTCACTTTACAATATAAATTAGTTGTATATTTGCCCATCAGCAATCGGAAAATTACTTTCGGAATTGAATTTATTATTCAGAGCATGATCTTCGATTATTATTATATATTTAAGATTAGAATAATCAATATCTTCAGTCTTAAAAATAGGATGTGATACGCAAGCATTGTTTTGCTTGTTTAATTTGAAACCCAAGTTCCAAAAAATCGTTTAACTAATTTCAAAATCCTCTTTCCAATGTAAAAAATTGCAAATGAAATTTTACCACATTAAAATAATTAATCTGATTAAACTATATAAAAATCATCGTGCTAACTCCGCCCTCGCGATGTTTTATAGAAAAAAATTATGGTTGCCTGTAAAGTCGGTTTTACGGGCGAAAATTTTACGTGACAACGTCTTTTTCTCGGTAGAATATTTATTGATATGAATATTATTAAATTGCACAATAGGAACAAGGAATTGAATGAAAATAAGAATTGCACAAATTTTAACTATAGAAATATATTTTGTTTACTAAAACATTGTACATAATTTGAAATTAATTAAAATTTGTTATTGTAAATGGTAAAGTTGAATAAAACATTTACTATAATTGGAATTTGAAATTCTTGCTAAACACAGTTAAATTCTAACTCCGCGCGTGGTGATTGGTCGGTTTAGTTCGTTTGTTTGGTCGCACTGTTATGACAGGTTAGAGGTTATAATTTGTTATTTTAAATGTTTGACTAGCAATACGCGCTGTTTCTTCTCAATTGACTGAATCTACGATTGATTGCAGAGTGATTTAAACTAATAATTTACTTAACACTATCAACATTTGTCAATAGTATGACATAACCTATAAACTCAGTTTCTCAACTTTTGTGTCAATCTAACAATTAATCAATCAATCATAGTTTACGATAATGAAATATCAGTGTACAATTATTTACCTTTATTGTTGTAGTTGTTGTAAATGACGAATCTAAGCACTCCACATTTTCACGAATAAACATAGTTATCTGCTTTATCCCGTGCGGCGGACCCACTGGACGGGCATCGTAACGTTACCGGGCGTTACACTTTTTCATGAGTGACTCCGAGCCGCAACCTAATTTAAGACGTTGTCACGTCAAAAATACCTGGATCAGAATGAAATTAGATTTGAAATTTTTATGAGCCAGGAGCTTGTTATGTTTAACTTCAATAAATTATTAATGCCTTAAAGAGCACCAATACAACACCATTCGTTAATGGTGGAAAAATAAAAAAAATCACAAATTAACTTAATTAAAAGTTATTTTAAAATATCAGACTATTTTATCACAGTTCCCTTTGTCTAGGAAGTAAAGCATCAATAAACTAAAATCTAGTTGTGATGCATAAGTAAAGATCGAAATATTATAATAAAATTACAGATTTCAAAATATGTTTGCGTGATTATTGAGATAAGGTGCCTTTCATTAGGTAATAGGTAAATAAATTATTTCAAAAAATCCAACAGAAATAGTAATAAGCTCAATAGAATCATTTATTTAATTGAACTTTATTTGCGCCTGGCCATTTAATTTATAATAACATTGTTTCGCAGAATTTTATAAAATAAAATACCTACAGCATTCAAATATTTTCCTTGAATGGTGAAAATCTCAGTGAATTTTCCTGTGAGAACAGTATAATATGCTTTCTGAACTGGAACTCTCTATTTTAGAAATATATGTATAAATAGTATGAAGAGTGAGATAAAATAAAGAGTAAGTATATATACCTCGAGTTTCCAGAGGAAAAGTTTAATTTTATATAAACTTAGCCGTAATTATAATTATGTAAATGTAAATGTAAATGTAAATTAAAATTAGCTTCAAGTACATGAATTGAGTATTGTATTTACTAAACCCTCTAATGGACCTAATAGTGCGTAATTTCCTTAAAAATGTATGAAGAAGTTTTTTCATTAACATTATATGAATAGTTAAGTGTGTAATATCCTTTAAATTGAATAGGAGTAAACAGTGGTTGAGTAAACAAGTTCTGAATAATTTAATCTGATTTATGGAAATGCTTTGTTTAGCTTATGCAAATGTAAAGAACAAATAATAATTCCGTGGCTCTTGTTGCACGCTTTCATGATTGCAAGAGCCATAGAATCATTCCTTTTTTACTTTGATAAATAGTGTATTAATTTGTTTCATTGTTTTACCTGCACAGTTACATCATATTGTATAATGAATATTATAAATTTAGTGTTAACAGAGTAAACTACACATCGTGGGGTCATTAATAGTTTTAAATAATTAAACATGACCGACCGACTAAAACAAACACACTGAACGTCAAATAAGTCCCGCTAATTGCGAAGGCGTCGTTTATTTATATGTCGTCTAATTGGGAATCACATAATTGGTAGAATTCTATGAGAACCACTCTTAAAGATTCCTTCTTCAAGAAGACAACTCAACTTTATTTCTTTTTCAATCGTTATAATAATCTATAAATGTTTTATCGGTTTAAGTATAAAATATTTTACAAAAGAAATCTCACATAGTTATGAAAGTACAAAAACTTTAACTTTAACCATTACAAGTTTTTAAAACTAATAAAAAGACAAAGATTTTATAGTGATATAGACTATGAAATTAGCCTGAAAAGATTTACAGCTATACCATCCAAAAATGTAAAAAATATATAATGGTATTTATTTCTTTTTAACTTTACATTATAGTCATCAAATAAACTCTATTAACAAGGATTATATGTGATTTTCATACGTACACGAGTGTACATTTATGCTATGATGATTTTTGTAGTGATAAAGGTACGAAACATCAGAATAGTTAAAGTAAATGAACAGTGTCCTGCCAATGTTATATTAAATTATGTATAGATTGTAAGTATAATTACTGTGTGACAAAACATAAAACATTCTACTACAGGTTTTTCTCATGGGTGATAAAGCACTTTTGATGTTTGCTTAAAATGTATTCTAATGACTACGTAGTTTTCTATATAATATAATAATACGCGACAAATAAATGAAAAAAATTAAAAAAAATTTAATTTTTTTTATATTTAAAGGCAAAGTTAGGGCCGCATGGCCCTTTCTTACACTTAACCTGTTGCGATGTAAAATTTAAGACATTAAATAAATATGATCTAAGAATAAAACAAAACATCATAAAGATAATAAAATAAAGAAATAATTACATTTACACGAAGTGGTGAAATTAATGTAATATTAATTTACCCGCGGTGTTTTTAATAAACCGTTATAAAAGAGTAATAGAACACTGTATTTATACATATTTCTTTTATATAAATTCAGATGAAATACAGGGTGGTATAATAAAAACAAAAATATCGGACCATTATCCTATAGCTGTTAGGATGGGGTATGGTTTACTTCCCACCGAATGCTCAGATCGAAATCAAATCCAAAGAGAAATAATTGACGAAAATAAACTGAAGCAAAGAATTGAAAGTTTGGATTGGGAGAAAATGCCGGTGACTAATGCCAACCTTGCTTTTAATTATTTGGTAAACCAATTTTCAACTGCAATAAATGACAGCAAAAAGACTTTCAGAGTAAATAATAAACAGGTTAGAAATTGAGAAAGAAATGGGATGACTAATAACCTAAGGGCTATTACTAAGGAGAGGGATAGGCTGTTTAGAGTGTGGAAGGCCGATCCTGGAAATATTGCACATAAGCTAAATTACACTTCATTTAGGAACAGAGTAAACAGGGGATATTAAGAAAAGAAAAGACGAATATTATAAGAACTATTTTAATACAGTGGCTAAATAATAGTAGGAAAACGTGGAAAGGAGTTTAATAAATTATTGGGCCGTGCAAAAAATAGATCTATAGATGAGCAAATAATGATGTCTATGACGGGTTCGGCAAGCCAGATCTCCAATAACTTTGCTGAGCAGTTTAAATATGGGGTACTAGAACTAAAACATACTTGCAACAATAAAGATGAAATAGTGGTAAATGGAAATAATAATAGACAAGGATTTTACATACCAAATGCGACTGAAGAGTCTATAAAGAAAATCATACACAACTGTGACATAAACAAAAGGGTGTGGAATCGACTCTGTCAGATTTAAAGACATTAAAAATGCATCAGAAAAGAATGACCCCTGCATTAGTAAAAGCTATAAACTTGTCAGTTAGGACTGGGGTATTTCCCGACTGCTTAAAAAACGTCCTGTTGTGAGACCTATCTACAAGAAAGGTCCTAGGGGAGATTGTGAAAATTATAGACCGATCGCTTTACTCCCATGCCTGGAAAAGATTTTTTGAAATTTTATGTTGCTCAGTCATTGAATAAATTCTTAGTAGAGTGCTCTGTATTAAGTGATAGCCCAATTTGCAATTCCAAAAAGGGAAAAGTATTGAGAGCCTATTAAAGTCTGTTGGTGAATACATTAATATACAGATTGATAAAGGGTGTTTACATTTTAGCCCTGTTCATTGACTTAAGTAAGGCATTCGATACTATTGACCATGGGAAAATGAGTAAGGTACTTGAAGGGGTGGGTAATTACTGGACCTCCACTGGCCTGGTTTAGGTCTTACCTCAGTAACAGGTCATTTAGAGTAAAAATAGAGCGAACATTTAGTGAAAATCAATTTTACAACCTAGGTGTTCCACAGGGAAGTAATTTGGGGCCGGTACTTTTTAATCTTTATATAAATAATATATTTAGAGTTTTAAACGATGTTAAAATATGGGGATATGCGGATGATTTACTGGTTATTGCATCTCATAAAAACTTAATTACAACTCAAAACATGCTTCAGAAGGCATTTGACAAAATTTAATAAATGGATGCATGATATGGAACTCATAATCAATCCAAACAAGACCTGTCTTAATGAACATATATTTTGAGAAATAAATGTATACAACAGGACCCAAATCATAATATACCACACATGTCCATGTTTTGCATAGCCATAGTAAATCTCAATGCACATTGTGACTTGCCCAAAAATTGAACTTGTAGAAAAATGTGTATATCTGGGAATTGTTGTAGATAAATGGCCTTACATGGAAGGACCACATTGAAAAAGTTATTAGAAAAATTAATTCCTGCATTGCTGCTTTCTACAGATTAAACAATGTTATTAGTTCCCAGAATAAATTAATAATATATAAATCTCTTATTGAATCTATTATTAGATATGGAATAATAATTTATGGAACAGCTGCAGAGTGCCACTTAAATAAACTACAAAAGGTACAAAATAACAAGCCTTGAATTACTATTTGGTAAATATGCTAATAACTGGTTAAATACTACAGCTAATACCCTAACACCTGACAACTATTATAAAACTTAGCATATTCCTTAATTATTTTTAACCAATAACAAGAACAGGATTACAAATACAAAATATGCAGCTATTACATTGAGAAACACACCCAAGATTCAAAGTACCCCAAATAAGAACTGTGTTTGGGGAAAGATTAGCAGATTACATTGTGCCCAACATTATATAACACCCTGCCCCAGTCCTTACTTAATGAGGAAAATTTTAGAAAATTTAAAATTATGGTGTACGATTGGTTACTGCAGGGCTGTGGCTCATAAGATGCAGTTTCCTTCAGCACAATACAAAATCCAAAGGATGAGATCAAATAGACCTATTATTGTTATTGGTTATCATTTGAGTGCTGTTATTGTTTGTCGTTTGTAGGGATGTTTACATTTCTTAGCTGTTGTTATTTTATATAAATTTATTACATTGTTAACTAGTCGGTAATTCTTTGTTCGTTGTTTAAAATTATTTGCTCTGTATGTGAATCAATTGTAAAGCCATTTAGGCTTATTATTTGTTTGGGAATTGGTCCTTTCAACTAAGGATTGGAAGTTGCGTAATGAGTGATTGTTTTTTTATATCTATTTAATGAAACCAACTAGTTTATTAGGCGTATTGTAGTTGTTAGTCAGTGATTATGAGATGGGTTCTTGTTTTGTTGTTACTGGATGTAGAAGTAGATGTTATTGGAATAATTTGGTTGATGTAGTTTTTAGTTTATTTATATTTTAAGTTTGATTTGTGGTGAGGTGGATGGCCGATACCATAATTGAGTTCGGGATATTAATTTATTGATTAGAAACTCTGTACCTGATGTGTCAAATGCTGTGATGGTGGCCGCTTATTATACTACAAGTGTAAGCTTTATTGATATAAATAAATATATAATAATATAATATAATATAATAATAATATAATAATAAATCATTTATTTCCCCAAAATAACAAACTGGATATTACAAACAAATATTATTGCCAGTGCTTAATATAAATAATACTATACATAACGTATTTACAATAGCAGTAAATAAAAAATACAAAAAAATGTTTTCCACTTATTTTATTTGTACTTTATGTACTTAGAGTAATAAAATACAAAAAGCAGATTACATCCTTTTAGGTTTTTTCTTTCTTTTTTTAAACCAATAATTAGGCCAATAAATTTATACAATAAGGGAAATTTAGGTACCCCATAAGGCTGTGCCTGTGTTGGGGATACTATATTACAAAAAGGGTAAAAAATAAAAATTGCGGAAACGAGCAAGAATGAAATTATAAAAATGAGTTATTTGTAGCTTAATGTAGTAAAATAATGTACTATTAGGTATGTTTCAAAGTTTAAATTTATTATAACTATTGTGCTGTATTAAATAAAAAGGATTTATGCATGACTTACAATATTAAAATGTTAGGCTTTATACATGTAACATTAAATATTATATTACAAATAATTTTTTTATAATGCTCTACCGTGTCTATTTAAATAGATTTATGACTTAGCAGATAAGACTAACCATACACTAATTTATTAACTTAAACATATACTCAATATCATTTTGACCTATCAACCATACTCTAATTTTTTTTAGAAAAATATATTTATTGTTCCTACTATTTTTGACTAATTCCGGCAGTAAAATTATATGTCCTCGGAGCTATAAAAGAAAAAAATTTTGTAAAATGTGTTTTTTGAGGCTTTGGTACACAAAAATTATTTGCATTTCTTAATCTCATTTCTGCTTTATTTACATTTTTCAGAGCATTACCACTTCTCATATAAAACAATTTTAATACTTTATAAATGTACATATAACGAAGGGGTAATATGTTCATGCTTACAAATAAGGGATAAGAATGTTCCCTAAAATTAGCTTTGGTCATTAGTCTTATAAAAATCTTTTGTATTGTTATTAATGTTCCTAAATTTGTGATATACGTTCCGCCCCAGCAGGAGAGAGCGTAATCAAGCCTACTATGAATTAAAGAAAAGTAAACCGTGCGAAGTACGTCTGATGGGGCATAATTGTCTAAGAAAAATTATAAATACGAAGTTGATTCATCAATTTTCCCTTCAAAATTGTTATATGTGGTTTCCAATTTAGTTCCCTATCTAATAAGATTCCCAGATACTTAATAGTAATCAACCCCCCTAATTTTTGAAACAAAAATCATCACAAAACTTTGGAACCTCTAAGCATTTTAAACATCTGTACACTAACGGATTTTGAGTTGTTTTTTCTCCCCTTAGGCTAAAATGTATATAATTTGTTGTTTTCTCTGGACTGAGCACCATCTTATTTACTTGGAACCACCACCTCAACAATATCAGATCGAAATTGATATGCTGCTCTAACATCGTCACGACTATTTTCAATATAACACAAGGCAGTGTCGTCAGCAAATGATGTAACATATCCTTTGAACTTAGCATTGCAAAGATCATTTATGTAAATCAAAAACAAAAATCGGGCCCAAAAACCGATCCCTGTGGGACTCCGTGCTCAATTTCCCCAAAATCACTCAAAAGTCCATTTATTCTAACCCTCTGTTTTCTCGATTTTAAATAGCTGCAAAACCAGTCATACACGACACCTCTAAATTCCACAATTATACATTTTATTTAATAATATTTTCATGATTTACCGTATCGAATGCTTTCTTTATATCCAAAAATATCCCACTTACTTTTTTATTATCATTCATCCCATGCTCTACCTTGCTCATAAAATGAAACAAAGCAGATTCTGTACTACACCCATTTCTGAACCCAAATTGATTTTTACTAAAAACTCAGTTTTTGAAAGATATTTAACCAGTCTCTGCTTAACTACCTTTTCAAATATTTTGGAGAAGGTCGAGAGAAGGGACACAGGCCTATGGTTTGCTGCACTTAGTACTATGGCCTTTTTTATGTAAAGGCACCACAACTGCTTCCTTCAATTGATTTGGGAAAATGCCACTTGTTAAACTTAAATTTTATCAAAAATAAAAGAACGTCTGAAATTTTTGAAAATACGTTTTTAATTAGGTTAGTACTTAAACCATCAATTCCAGGCGATTTATTTATTTTTTAACGAACTTACAATCTTTTCCAGCTCATACATTGTAACGGGTTCAAAGAACATAGACGATAACTCTAATTTTTTTCCTTAAAAAATGTACGATATTTTGAGGAAAGGTACCAATAAAGTTTTCCTCTAAAGAAATCAAATCTTTAACAACCCCCAAAAAATATGAATTAAAACTGATTGGCTATAATGAAAGGATCTCGTTCAATAACATTATTTATTTCCAGCGCATATGTTTCTCTCCCTTTAGGCCCCCTTGCCCGGTAACTTCATTTACAGCTTTTCCACGTCGCTTTAACTGTCACCTTTGCAATTTTGGAACAATTCTCTGTAATAACTTTGTTTTGTTTGATTTATATCAAACTGCAGAATATTTCTGTACCGTATAAAATTTGTTCTTAATTTTTCATTGCTTGGATTCCGTTTAGCTATTTTAAATAAATATTTTTTAAGTTTAATCCTCTTTATTAGTTTGTCTGTCACCCACGGTTTAATCTTTTTCATTCCCTTATTTATGTGTGTTGTTTTAATATAACATTGTTCGACATACATTTTAAAAACGTTTTACAAATGTGTAATAAGCAAGAGACGCGTCAATGCAGTTGTAAACAGCTGTCCAATCCGCATTTTCAAGCCGGCCGTGCAACAGCTGATAGTCCATGCGACGTGCCACGGCGCTACGGTGGCAGTGGACGCGTTCACGACAGGTCCGGCCTGCCCCTGCACGCGCACCACACACAGGCTGTGTCGGTTATACCCGCTTCAAACAACGCTCCCCAAGACACACAATCTGCTCTTATCCAATATTCGTGTATAGACGTGATCTAAGCATGTGCTTGAAACGACGTGCAAGTCATCCGCACTACGGACTGTTCTTGTGAGTTCATTTATAACAGATTCAAACCCATAACTTGACAATAACATTTTATAATTATCTGTATTCAAATCATCTTTTAAAATATCAATATTAATGTCTCCAATTATAAAAAAATTTGAATTTATTCTTTTATTACAATAACGGTCAAGGTATTGTTCAAATTCATTGAGAAAATTTACTACACTCGATTCATGTAATCTATACACTGCCAATACAGAAAAACGTTGTTTATAAGCCAAAAAGGAAAACTTTAGAATGTCCGCAGACAATATTTTTTTCCGAAGAAACACTTACACCTTCTATAGTTTTCAACTCTAATATAAATCATTACTCCACCAGCCCTGTAATGTTCGTTATAATTTCCAATCATAGTAAAATTAGGTAAACTGTAGAAATCTTTTTTCATATTCATAAATCCAAATTTCAGTTAAAATAATAATATCTGGTCAAGGTTTTGCATGAAAATATTTCTAATATGAATAAGTCGAAATTTTTCCTCATGCTTCTTATATTCTGATGGAAAATTATTAGATTGTTTCCTTTTTCATCCAAAATGTTGTTTGGTACGATGTTTTTCAATTATAATGACATTGAATATATGCGTAACATAAAAAATACAAGAATAAAACATATTCATAAACATAAAATTGTTTAGAAAATTATTTCGACTTACAATACGTTATCGCCGTTTCCTAATAACAGTAAATTGCCAAAATTGTAAAATTAAGACTTAATATTAACAGAATAACATAATTCACCAGAGTATGAAACTAATAAAATTAAATCTCTTTTCTCAATAAACAGAAAAAATAAAACCACACACAAAAATAAATCAAAACAGAAAAAGGCGCTGTTGAACTCACTGAAGTTTGTCAAGATCCGCTTGGCAGGTGATTACGGTGGCGTCGTCCTCCTCACACTTACGCAAAAAGATGTTTCCTCCTCGCTGCCACAAAAACTTGAATCCTTTGTTCTTCTTAAGTTCTCTTGCCTTGGCGAAAAGGATTCTTCTGGTGCGGGTCAGGGATTCATTTATGAAGACCGGCTTGTCCTCCGCCATCCCCATATGACGAGTAGAAAAGTCGAGTTTTTCACGGTTCTTCTGCATCAAGGCTTCTTTGTCTATACGACGTACAAACCTCACCACAATGCCAGCTGGTTTAGTAGAATCGGTTTTATATTTAAGTCTATGGCAAGCATCGAATCATAGAACTATCGATTGCGTAGCCCAGTCCTGATCCAACCTTTTTTTATTAGCTCGATTGTTTGCTCTTGAGATTCCCGCCTCGATTCCTCAGGGACGCCTTGAATTTCGATAGTGTTTCTTCGGGAGTACTGTTCCGCCTCTTCGAGCCTCCCTTCGAGTGTAGAAACCTTCTTTTTAAGCATTCTGTTTTCAGTTGCTAATTCTTCGTACTTTTTCAGTACTTCCTCCATCCTCGAGGTTTGTGCATTCACTGCGTCGGTATTCCTCTCCAGTGTCTCGTATAGGGCTTCGTGCGATTTATTAAAATCAGCTACGATCTTGGCTTGTTCTGCTCTCATCTCACGCAAAAACCTTCATTTTACAATCGTCGATGTTTAGCTCACCCGCGGCCGCTTGTGACTCCAGTCTCATACTCTTCCGTCTTGTTGACTGACACGGCTCACACCTCCATGCAACGTTTCTCAGATAATAAAGTGTCTATGTCCACTTTACTCAATCTTTACACACTGGCCGTGAAAGAACACGTGAGCAGTCTTCACATTTTAATTTTTATTTGATTGGCACCAAGTTTCTTCGAGCACACACCGCACGACGACATTTTATATAAATAAAAAACTATTGACAACAATCGGCTAAATCCACAATACCTTACTAGGCAAAAACCAAATAACACTCTACAGAAAAAGACCTATGACAGCAAACAGCACAATTCACGCTAAAATAAAGCTCTACAGCTACGTCCAGATAAGATAACGCGCTCTCCCGATATGTACTGCTCGGCCCGCTGACTCATCACTATGATGAGTATATTGTTAGTTAAGAGTTCTCACTCAACCAGATAAATGGTTAGTGTACTCTGTGTGATCTCTCAAGCGGGCAGCACCACAATTAAATCTCAGGGTATCAAATTGTCAGCTGGAATTATCTAAACTATCGAATAATGTTGTGGTGATCGCTTATTATACTGCATGCGTTGGCTGCTTTCCGATTGCTGGTTTGAAGGTGTCCACCTTACCAGGTTATGAATTTGGCGTAGGCAATGTTGTCTTTGTTCTATTTAGTTATCTTTAAATTTATTTTGGTTTAATATTGGTTTCATATTAATTGATTGACACAGTTTTGAAATTAATTTTTTCTCTATTAGAAATATATAATATTTTTTGTCAGGCCGCTTATTATACTGTAGATGTAAGATTCATAGATGTTACTAATTTACGGTATCACTAAACCAAATTACCGGTTGGGGTACACCATGTGAAGTTTCAAGTAGCCAACACCACAATTGAATCTAATTATGGATCAAATTATGGTTTATAAATAACTAAAGTACTGAATATTGTGGTGATGACCGTTTATTGTACTGCAGGTGTTGGCTGCATTGCTGTTTGAAGATACCTATTCCATTCTACCTAATGGTGATTTGGTGTAAGCAGTGTGGCCTTTGTTTCTGTTAAATTCTCCTTAATGTACTTTAATGTAATATTTTGTATTTCAGCTGTTGAATTGTTTGACATTGCCAATTGAATGACAAGCCATTGCTGTATTATGATTATCAGTAATAATGCTACCTACATAAAAGAGCTATTTATCTGTAGTTACATATTTTTAAGGTTCTTAAGTTGTTAACTGATCCTGTTAAACAGATAATAGGAATACTCCTGGAATTATGTCTATTGAAATTGGTGGTAGTTCATTGTGTGGCAATCAGGTTTGTGATATAGGGCTAGTAGGTAAAGCTTTATCAATGTGTGTTAAATCAGATTAACCCATTAGTGCCCAGGAACTTTTTTTTCTCAGATTTAGATTTTTCTTTAATAATTGTAACAAATTAGTCCTATAAACACCAAATATATGTGTATAGGCTCAGTATATACTTAAATGCTATATTATGAGGTGCCAACAAATGTGGGCACTGGGCATACATGGGGTAAGGGTCAAAGTTATTAAGCAATTTGTTAAAAAATACAGAGTTAGTGGTTTAGGTTAGGTAAATAACCACTACAATTGTATCATATATTCTGTTTATTTTATTACAAAATATATAAAAACCATTAAGGATTAAGAAAAATTAAAATATGTTACAAATGGCAGGACTATTTACATACATGTTTTGTCAAGTTCAGGAGTGAAAGTTTTCAAAGCATTTTATATGACATCCAACAAGACACTGTTTACACTTTTTCCATGTGTTCTTTCTACAGAGGCCACATCGTATTTGTGTCGGGTTACTTTTCAGGACATGAAGACTGTTGGAAAGCCGCACACTTTCTTCAACCCGTTCTTTTCCAGTGACAGACACACGGGAAGCTCTCTGACGTTGTGGGGTATATTTCTGGAAGTATGTCTGCACAATATGTCTTATAAAGGACAGTAGGTCTTTGGGATCTTCTCTTCCTTTTGGGGTGAGCCTGTATAATTGCCAAGCATTATTCATTGTAGCATTTAAAAGGTACGCTAGAAGTGCCCAATACCATTTCCGATTTCTAATGCCAATTCTATAGGTTGATATATTCTGGTCAAGTTTGATCAACCCCACCCATGTAAGTGTTGTAATTTATGATACAGGCAGGCTGTTTGAACATCAACTTGACGCTTTGCCACACGACACCATCTCTTGGCCTTACCCATGGGCTGTACGCCACATCTTGTTGAAGCAACAGTTACAACATTGTTGTCATTATACCTTACCAAGGTGATACCTGTTTTTTTGTTCAGTAAGTTGATCGTATGAACCTCGTGATTCCTTTTTTCAAAACAGTTGCTTCCTTTAGTGGGGCATTTTTAACTCGGTTAGCCTTTATTGTGCCTGTAGCATCGTGCCCCTTTTCTGACAAATAATCTAGTAGTTTTTAAAGAGGTAAAAAAGTTATCCATATAAATACTGTATGTCTTGTTTTTTGAGGCAGCTCACTAAGGATATCTATTACAACTGAACCACCCACTCCAATTTCAGGGATGGTGTTACCTGTTTTCTTACCTTGGTATGGTTCAGCCTGAATCAAATACCCCAGGCGGGTACATACACACCAAACTTTGTACCCAAACCGTTATAGGTTTCCCGTGTATATGCTGTTTAGCACCATGTCGTCCAAAGTATGGAACCCATTGATTCGTCGATGCTTATATTTTGCATCGCCAGGGGTAAGCTTGAAGCCATCGTTCATTCAACATATTCCACAAAGGACGTATTTTGGCAAATTTTATCTGAGACAATCTAAATTTGCATTATCACAGACATGAAAATATCTAAGAATCTCTCTACAAACTTGTTTCTGCTCATAGCTTTTGACACAGTGTCATGATGAGTGTCCGGAGATAATTCCCAGTACATCCTCTTCCGTGGTACAATACAATATCCACTCAGAAACAATATTGCCATGAATATGCGCATTTCTTCTATTGAAACAATTAAAAGATTCATTACCACTTTGCAAGGCATAAATATTAGTACTCTCAACAACATGTTCGATAATCTCATTAGTTAAAAGTTTTTTTAATCATTTCTGTTGGAGTGAAATCCTTTTTTCGAGCCACGAAGGCCTTTCAAATTCCCTCTCAGGCTTTATTAGGAATGTCAACATTATTCCATGTTCTTTGTTTATCTGTTTTTGTCTTTTTTCTTGCAATTTGACTTGTGGAACTCGGTTTTGTTTTAATTTTTCTTTTCAAACTTGGGAGCGCGACTGAGATGGAAGGTATTGTGATTGATTTATATTGTTCACTTGTAAAGATTGAGAAGTGCTTGGTTTCTGTAGGTATGTATTGTCTTGTAAAGAGTCTGATTGTACCGATTTAAATGTAGACACAGTTGCTTTCGGAATTACAGTTATAGGTAATGAAGACTCGCAGCTTAGATTGTTATCAACTATGTCTTGTTCTGTACATACATCTACTTGTACAATACCATCATTTGTGAACTGTTTTTGCCTTTAACTCTGCGGCTCCACGCAGTTGATTTCCTGTGAAGTGAGTGAAGTCGGTGTCGCCATCGTCACCGCTATCCTCATCACTCAATAGAGGGTTTTCAGGCGGTTGAATAAAAACATCAGCCTCCAGAAAGTCGACTTCATCGAATAAGGCAGTGACTTCTTCAACGTTTAACCTGTAAAGGAGCAAAAATATTACATATCAACCATACATTTATATCATGCAAAACAATAGTCTTGAATTCAAAGAACTCAAAACCCACTGATCAATCTTAGTTTTACGTATTAAAAAAAATAAATGAATCAAATTTTTACAGTTACATAGGCCTCTATTTTTACTACCCAGTGAATCATAATTTTACCAGTTTGATTCATGTTATATACCATTAAATAATAATAAAACACCACCAGCATATATGCCCAGTGCCAACATATGTTGGCAGATTGATGAAAAAATACCCCTACTCTCTTGTGCCCACTGCCAACAAAAGTGGGCAGTTCACTTTAACTACAAATTATTCTTACAATTATTTGAATTTAAGGGCTAAACTATAAAAACATATTAGTTTAAGTCTATGTAAAAGCAAACATAACATTATGATTTTATAAGATTGTATTTGAAATATTATAGTATTACTTACCAGTTGTTTTGATCCATTGAGGTTAGAATACACAACAAAACAGAGCTGTCATTTGTAAACAACTGCCAACTACAGTACACCAGGTGCTTTAGTGAGTGCAGAGTGGCCAACCAGACATATTCCAGCACCAAATTTCCCTCGATAAATTTTTAGTGTATTGTGACGTATTTTAAAATGCAGCGCCCACAAAAGTGGGCACTGGGCACTAATGGGTTAATTATAATTTAGTTAATTATAAGTAGTTTATATGTTAGTTAATGTGGGCATCACACAATATTGTATTTAATTAGATAGGCCTAGTTTTAGTTTAAGGTATGAATAGGATGTTATAGGGATGAACATTGTATTGCATTAAATTGGTATCTGGGTGTACGGGTGTGCATTTATATGACGGCTGCTCAATAAGGCACCACATAACTGTGACATTGTTGATTTTTAGTGATCTGTTAGCCATTTCTTACTTGATTATGTGAAAAACTTTTTAATATCCCCAGTGGACTATTACAAAACTTTCACACACAGCTTGGCAGAAGTTAGTAGGCTATACTTACGTCTTCAATAATAATAATAATAATAATAATACATCAAATGATATGATAAGCATATCATGAGTCAATATGCCATCGACATTTTGAAGCTGCTACGATAAATAAACCTTGATGGATGCTCGGACTTAAAAATGGTAGGTAGCCCATGCACTTAAATATTGTCTCTGGATTGTAGACTGGCCGGATATAAAATCACCGCAGTATTACTGCTGGGCTTGACCCTCAGGATAGAGAATGGTACGGGTTCATAGTTGCAATGATTAATTATTGAGATGTGTTAGGAATATATAACAGTTAATAATTTACATTAACTTCAAAGGTTTTTCAAACATTGAGGTAAAATCAATGTGTTCAAAATTTACAATTTTGGAGCAATTCTACTATAAATCTGAGAGGATGAGATTAGAAACGGATCACGTTGTTTGCACTTATTATATTAATTGTTTTAAATAGTCTTTAAAGAGTGGTTAGTTGTTAAAAATATATGAACACCAACACAAGGAGACACAAACACTAGGAGACACAAACACACCGTAACACAAACACTTAAAGAAAGTAAAATCAGGTTTCAGGGCAGGATTAAATAAATGCATCACTAGCTGCTTTATTTACGATTGAAAGCAATCACTTTTTTATTTTGAATTCTTTAAATTACACGTGCTAATGCACTGCAAGTTTAACTTTTAGGTTATATTCATATTCCCATAACCTTCACGAACCAGGGATGGGTCGGAATGGAACAGTTTGTAGATGTAACTATAGTACGCTGTAGTTTTGTGATTAACAGCTGGTGCAATATAGTTTTTTTTTTTTTTTTTTTTTTTTACCGGAGAGACCGGTGGGAGTAGTAAGTTAGGAAATTCATCCCCTTCAATGAATGCTGCATACGGTATACCCTCACGTGATTCTAAAATCAAATGACTTTAAGATAATAAAATGTATGCTATATTAATTAATCTAGAACTGTAATATAACATTGCTATGATTATCAATGATGTGTTGCTGTTCTTTGGATTGATTTGATTAAAGGCAGCGGTATATATGTATTAATAAGTAGCCACTTTTTGATCGCTGTCATGGATTTGCCCACTTGTGCCACTAGTAGACTCAATAGATTGTACTTTTCTAGCACGTATGTTATATTATAGTTTTATTTGTTTTCCACCAGTACATCACAAAACTGTTATTACTGGACCCCGCTGACAAGTTCTAACTTAGCGGGGCCAAATACATGTATGATTGGTGAATAAATAAATTCTATTCTATAAATTCTATTCTATTCTATTTAATTCTATATTTGTGTTTAGTAATGATACAACTTGACGTAAATACCACTCAGTAGGTTAGATAAGTTATGTACATTTGAAATAGTTAAAAAATTTGTTTTATTTAAAAATTGCTGACTATATAGGCTGTGTTACTTCTGCAAACGGTCTTACATTATCACCCCAGCCGCGCATCATTAAGAGTGTAATTCTTTCACGCTCACTAAGCGACATCTCTTAAAACTTATAACTTACAGTAACAGGATATGGCTGCAAAAAGTACAATAGCTAGAGTGGAACTGATAAGTGAACTGATAGACAGATAACAGCCATTATGGGGAAGTCCATTGGATGGGAAACCCTGACCTAGAGGCACTGCTTTCACTTTTCATTGTACTTCTTAATGCAGCAGGTTTTTCTGATTACACATAGCACATTGTCAGACAACCGAAAGGAAACTTTTGAACATCTACTTTTAAATGAGTTCACTAAGTATTCCCCTTAATTTCTAACAGCTACAGTATTAGTTATTTCTTATGTAATAATGATATCAAACATTTTTTTTTAATTTGAACAGCGATTTCTTCCGACTGGATCAGCCTTTTGAAGTCCGGTTTGCGGCATTGTTTTCAGTTTAAGTAGACATTTAAAATGATGTACAACTCAACATAGGCTGTCATTAAAGATTTTGTTATAACCCCCGACGGGCCGTCCCCCAAAGGTGAAATCTGACCACCATGTACACAGAAAAGTAGGTTACAATTTCCAGTAACGGTATACCAAATTTGGTTGCGATATCTCCTATCGTTTAAAAGTTATGAAGTCGTCCTAAGACTTAATGGTCACCCTGTATATATAAGGGTTATACTTAGAATGAGGGTTATATTATTAGTTTTAGTGTTGCAGTAGAAACCGACTTACAGTAAGGAGGTATGCTTCCGCACAAATGAGTAATTAATTATATGTTTGAGAGTAACTCACTAGTGTGGAAGCTTACCCGGTTACCGTAAGTCGATTTCTACTGCAAAACTTAAATTAATAATATAACCCTCATTCTAAAATACTCAAGAAAGTTAAATCAATTTTGATTTCAGTCAAACAGTTAATATTGACAATCAAGACTAACAAGACTTCACTTACTACACAAATATACCTTTACCTCATAAAACTTATTTACATATAAAATATGAAGTATTATAACTTGGAAATTTATAAGTAATAAATAAGTGATAATATGGCAGCAATAAAGGTGCAATAGTGTCAACAACTCCTGACTTTGGCAGCCCAGCACGTTCCATCTGCCACCCCTGACCTACCTAACTCACATAGATCTGAGACATTGAGTGTCAGCATTACAACAATTCTCGTTGTTTGTACTGGTTGTTTTATTGGACAAGGCATTTGATTGTCATTTAATAAAACCCATTGAACAATTTTGACAACTTTGAGTCTGCCAAACCCAGTCTCTAAAACTAGACTCTAAAAGCATTCTTATGAAAACAACCCTATTTAAACAACTTAGAGTCTGACAAACAGAGTGATAAAAACAGTACTTGCATTTAAATAACCCTCTTTTGACAACTTGGAGTCTACCTAACCATGCTATAAAAACAGAATTTTCAAAAAATATAAAAACCTGGCTTAAAAAACTGCTTCTCCTAAATAAAATTTTTTTTTCTATTAACTTCTAAAATGCTTTAAAATATCCCTCTGGCGCATATAGGAATATTGATTGGAATTCTCTAGAATAAACTGTACCGGACAGTGCTAGCTGCCAGAATATTAAAGAAAAAACTGTTTAAGGAGGTGCTCCAGATTTAATTATAAACTGGTAATGTAAAAAATGCAGATGACCTCTGCCTCAGTCTATTAAACCAGCAAGGAAAAGTTTAAAGCTACTTGAACACAGAATAATCCTCTTAAATAACTAGAAAGCAGTCTCATTGAAAGCAACCTCTTAGAAAACTCAAGTAACGAAGAGTATAAATTACAGATGGCTGCAAAAATATTATTGGCCTTTCTAGATGAGGCCTGAACAATGTTCTGAAAGAGGATTATGCTGAAAACCAAGCTAGCAATAATGTAATGGAAATTAAATGAAATGGAAACCAGTGAAAAAGTACATTGACAGAATTGAACCCCTGCTACAATAGAGTACTGATCTGCAGGGTAATTTCGACAAAGAGAAGAAATTCCGGCAGGACATCTTTGAAAAACATGATCTTATACTAGGCCAACTAACTGGCATTTGAAAACATTATCTGAACAAGAATAATCCATTCTTACATTCTTACTCTAAAGAAGAAGACTAAATGACAGGAAATAGTCAACAAAACTTACCAGGACTCCAATACACAAACCACCCCTATAGACTGACAATACAAGAAATGTACAAATTGCTGCACCTTTTTGATTGATCTTAAAGAAATACAACTAAATTTGACCGGGTAGCAGGGACGCTTAGAACTCTGGCCACTAATTTGAGCCCGGAAAACATAAACTTTCCCAAACTGACTAGCCCACCCCTTAGGAAAAGGAGAGGCATTACGACGAAAAAGAGTGAGTTTAGTGTATCCCACCAAACATTTAAATTTAAAAAAATATTTCACATTAAGAATACATTAGGGGAGATGCAAAGAAAGAAAATCATGACACAGAGTTACCTCCACTTGATAATTAATCCAAAGACACAAAAGTGCCAGTTAAAAAAAACTCAAGGAGAGAGCTTTGAGCCTACACATAAATCACCAACAGCCAGAATGGCGTTTCTCTTAGGAAAACTTAAATGTCAGAGGCAGTCTTCAATAAAATCCCCCCTCGCCCTTCATTGGTTACAGACTCCAAGAAGGGGAAGACATTGAAGAATTCCTTTAGAAACATATTAACAGCATTAAAGAAAACACAACTGTTTCCAGTTATCTAGTAAATGTACAACAGGATATTCCAAAGTTGAGCTTAGTGCTAAATATGCCCGAAATCAGGGCTGGCATAGACAATTCTCCCCCCCCCAGGCAGTATTTTTATATAGAGAAACCAGTGCACAAAGAAGTGCTACAAGTACAAGATATTGTAACACACAACAATAAATTGGGCCAAAAACCTAACAAAGTAGTACATATACTTTACCAGAATATCCAGGAGATGCAAAACAATAAGACCACATTCATTCATGTTCTTGAGGACACACAGTTAAACATAGTCATACTTACGGAATATGGCCTCTAGCATGAGTTATTATTGAATAAAATTATCCATGGATATGTACTTAAGACTTATTTTAGCTGAACGGTGTACAAAAAATTAGGAGTGGCCGTTTAAGTGACAGATGAATATGGAACTAACCTGTATAATAGCGATGGTAAAACTTTCCCCTTCATGTTGTTGGCATCTACAGACCACCTAGTGGAAATGTTATTGATGCTCCGGATATATTGTCTAATGTACTGGAATATTCAAGAGCCGAATATCATCCCATAATTCTGATGGGCGATATAAATGTGGACAAATATAAAATTAAAAAGTAAAACCACCTGTCTAGAATGACCCTTCCTCCCACATACGTAACTCCCCAAGCCTGCACTGCCATTGACTTTGTATGCAGAAATTTTAAAACATCACAGATTACAATCATCATTAATTAAAGCGGGAATATCAGATCACACTGCATAATTAACCACAGCCCAGTTTAAAACATATGAGATTCCCTCTTCGAATTCTATTTAACGACAGTTCAAGAAAGAATACATTAATTCATTGAAGTCACTACTTAAAAATTAAGATATGAATTCCACAACGTTTATGATTTGTATAATACCATCCTAGCAACATTGATAATTACCCTAGTTGCTGCTTGCCCCATGGCGGGGACAAAAAGAAATCAAAAGTAAAAAAAGAAATTTATACGGAAAGGAGCAATATAAGGAAAAATACTCAAAGCCAAAAAGCACTATGATCTTCGACTAAAAATACAAGGCAGTTTACGTTAAAAAATCTGATAATAAATGTAGCTTAAGGCTGTATGGCAGATATTTAATTCTGAAAGGCCAAAAACTAAACAAACAGTAGAAAACTCAACCAAGTTTTGAAGTGTAATACAGGGAAATAAATGACCCAAGGAAAGTAGGAGAACATGTCAACCATTTCTTCACTAACATAGCGGATAATAAACTTACCAAAAACACGCACCACGTAAAAATAGCTAAGAACACTTAAGTGCAACCTATGAAAAGTCACCTAACACATCTTCAAGACACTGACATAGAAGAAATTAAAAGTATAATCAAGAGCTTCAAGCCAAAAACCTCTGAAAGAATGGACTGATTCTCATATAAGCTATTACAGCAATGCTGTGACATCTTACATCAACTCTGATTTCAATAACGAATTTGTGACTAAGATCGGACAATTCCCAATGGCCTTAAATATTGCCAAAGTATATCCTAAGTTCAAAACTGGAAGTCCAAAGCAAACCAGTAACTACAGACCAATCTCGATAATCTCAACCTTCTGAAAGTGATTGACGAGTTTTCCGTAAGATAATTATGTACCATTGTGAGCGACACAAGTTACTGACGAAAAGACAACATCGTTTCTTAAAAATACGATCAAGTACTGCTGCAATAATTGTACTTAACGAATTTATAATTGACCTCCTTGAAAAAGGAAAAATTGTTACAGGCATTATGCTTGATTTTAATAAGGCATTTGATTGCCTTAGCAATAATTTAGTTTTCCAAAAACTTGTCAAGCTAGGTATCAGGGGCCCTGATTTAATCTGCTTTAGGTGCTACCTTGAACATCGCAGCCAATTGATCGAAGTCAAACACACAGAAAGCGGAATAACTCATACTAAAAGATCCAAGCAACTTCCTCATAACAGAGGTCTCTTTAGGTCTGTCATGTTTATTTTATTCACAAACGACATACCGCAATACCTGGATGGTCTCTGTCATACGCTTATACGCTTATGCATGCAGATGACTCCACCGTTCTGTCTTCAGGGAATTCTGCTCACCAACTGACAGTAAGCTCACACACACACATACACACACCCGCGCGCGTGCTCGTGTATATTAATGATATATATATATATATATATATATATATATATATATATAATTGAATGTGGCTTATCAATACTGCCACAAAAATTACCTAGTACTTAATACATCAAAGATATAGTGGTCAATCCAATTAGTATTAGGCAGAAGACGAAACCAAATTCCAACTCTTCTGTAAGTTGAATTGAAACCAGAGATCAAATTTTAGGCGTGACTATTGACGATAATATGTCATGGACATATCATGCTGACATCCTGTGTAAGAAATGTATACAAGCCTGTACATGTTAAAACGAATAAAACCCAACAGTAACACTGCAACAACAAAGATAACATACTTTGCCCTATTGGAATCGCAAATACGATATGGCATTGCTATCTGAGGAGGAACATCTCAAGGGAACTTACAAAGAATGCAGCGTCTTGAGAAGCAAGTGATGAGGATCTTAAATTGCATGGGACAAAAAGACACCTGCAGAGGATAATTTTCAAAGCTCAGGGTTATAACCGTAACATCCCTGTAATTTCAAGTAAGTATACACACATGTTGGTGGGAAAAACCTACCTCCAGCAGCCGACATATATGACCGTACCATACATTCTGCAGACTACCATCTACCGACACACCATCTCGCGCTGTACCGATCAGTAGCTGTTCAACCTACTACCGGCAGAAATGAAGACTATTGAATAAAAGAACCTGTTGAAATCACTTAATGAATCGCCAATTTCAAGACCTTCCTACAAAATTGTGAAGAATATCTTCACTGGGAAGATAAAACAAAATCAGAAACCTTGTAATTAAACTGAAAAAAGAACTATATGCACTTCTGTGTAACTAATATTATTGTAAATATTGCAAACAGACATGAAAGTATTGTAAATTAACGCTATAAATGTTTCAAAGATTTAGTAATGAAGGATTTCTGATTGCTGATTTACTGTCCACAAAGGCTATGCCATCTATAGAAATAATCTGACAGTTATGACGTCACCAATGTTAGCAAGCATTGGACACAGGTCGATAAACTTAGGACTATCATCGACCAAAATGGTTCGAACGCTTCTGTTATTGTTATGGGGCGAGTTATCTCTCCTGCCAACATCACTTGCATTAATGCTCTAACCAAAGGTTTCGTCTTGATAAGTATACTGATTCCGATACAACTTAACGAAAGTTTATCTTTCACACATACTGATAAAAAGATGGATTACTCCTTTAATTTTTGATTAGAAAATCAATAAGCTCTTTATATTATCAAGAGGAATGTAACTATTTTTAAATAATTCTTTTACTACGTTACTCCTCAAATCAATAGGGTTTATTCTAGTTATTCTATCAAAAATAATGTTGTTATCAATATATGGAGAAAATATGAACTCAAATTATGTAATAACGATTCTAGTTATGAATTTCAATGGAAATACGTACACCAAATATATAAGAATTATAAGAAAGGAGGACTTGACTTTAACTATCAATATTGAATATTTAAACAATGCAATAGCAGAAAGAGACATAATAGAAGTATCACAATATTTACATATAACAGTGAGTAAATATTTCGATAAAAATAACAGCAAGTAATATAATATTAATAAATTTAAATATTAAAAAGAATGGTGTGCGTTTATAAAAAATACAGAGGGGAAAGAAATCACATAGGGTTCCTATTTAGACAATTAAGAATTGTATTTCATAGGTAAAAGTCTTTGAAACAGTGTTATCGCACAGGTAGGTGACTCACAGACTACCATTTTACCATTTCACTCACATATTCAATGGTGATCTTCTTTAGTCTAAGAGGCGTTCATATTACAAGCCTCATATTCAAGACATTCTTCATCATATCTTATTGAGAGGTAGTGCACACATGGACAGATGGACGGACACGATTTCATTAACACCCTGTCGAGTCTTTAATAAATGTATTTTATTTTTAATTTACTTGTATGTACGTTAAGATGCCGCAAACATTCCTAAAGTTGGTTATAATCGGTGTGTAAAATTTCCATCCCACATCTAGTTTATTCCGTATATGAAGAAGAACATGGACATCCCAAATACTTATTACCACAACCTCTTATTACATATAGCTACTAAATACATTTATTTTTTAAGATTGATTTTGTAAAGTGTTATAGACCCCATTGAACATGTAACTTTAGAATTTTTCTGTTTATATTAGGCCTGAATATCGAATTTTGTTGAAGTAACGCTATGAGAATTGATCATGATATCAAAAGTACACGTGTATCTCTTTTTTTAACTATATAAATATAGTCTATTTTGATCGAATATTTTCAGAAATGTATGCAATACTGTGGAGTCTATAGTAATATATAAGAATGTAGAGATGCTTATTTGCTAAATATATTTTGCAGCATGACAAGTGAATTGATAATTACTTTTATATTAGCTTCAACATTACGTTAAGTTGAATTTGAAAGGAAGTTTTCTAATCTTCCTACTGACTCTGTAGCATGTCATTGTGATAAACAGTTTTAATTAAAGACGATATATTGCAGTGTCAATTTGGTTGGGAAGTTGTACAGTAGTCTTTGTACAGTAGCGTTGTAAATTACATCGTAAGATTCAAAGTTTATTTTACCAATCAAAGATAATTATAATGAACTAGTTTATAAACTGTAGGTAGAGGAAAGGAGAACTTGAACAATATGTCTATATGTGTATGTCTATACTGAAAAATAACGAATAGCTGATATTTTAACAACTGGATAATTCTTTTGGGTTTGTTTAATTTTATGCTTATAACAAACTTACACCAATATAAGTAAAGTGTGTTCTAAAAACGTGATAGAATAGAGTATTTTTTTCTATTAAACGATTTTTCAGTATAAAATAAATGGATATTCCTCCTAATAATCCATAAATATATTTATAAAATTGAATATTCCAAAATTTTCTCAAGTTTATAACACCAATTTAATATTTTTGTAAACAAACTTATCAAGGAAATCCCCATAAGGCGACTAAAAGCATAAAATTATTTTTATTTGAATAAAGCAAGGCTAAGGCCTAAGCTAAATTAACAAAATCATATTAAATTTTTAGAATATACTCTATAGTTTGCTATATATATATATTGGTATGTCCCAGACATATGATATTGTTTAAAATAAAACAAAATTTTATATTTATTAACATTTAAATGTACAGAGAATTCAAACTAATGTAAAATTTAATAACTAAGAATTAACTGGAGATGACATTATATAAATGGTTTCTATTTCCCAACACACGCAGTTCAAATCTCTTAATAAAGTTATTAGGCCAACTAATACTTTGTTTTACGTAACCACTTGGCTAATGGTATTTTTCAAACCTGCACGTGTACTGGCTTTATTTTTATATTCGTTTTACCGTTACATATCCTACTTTATTTAGTTATCTAATAAAAGTACTACTTTAAAAATAGTTCAATGCTATATACATCTGGTACGCACTGAAAAAAGATCCATCGCTACTAAAGTTGAGTGAAAGTGGCTTAAGAATAAGCCATTTCCCATATACACACACCCATATTTACACAAATGTAAAACAAAATGTATTCTATTGATTATCCGTATTTGTTTCAATAACATTTTTGTTTTTCTTAGATCTGACCTCTTATATACAGTACTTTATAATTACAAGTAGCTATGAATGTAGCAAATAAGCAATATAATAAATAAGCAAAAACTTCGATCCACGTATATTGTTTTAAATCCCAGGTGTGTTTTAAAAACATCCTGCAATAAAATCTCCTATAATACCCTTTAAGTATAATGCAATGCACAATCATGTATTTTGTCATTTGTATTTGTTTCAACAACATTTTTGTTTTGCTTAAATCTGATCTCTTCTATACAGTATTTATAATTAAAGTGGCTATGGATGTGCAGTGAAGTCTTACTGAAGATTTTTACTATTTTGAGTTTAGATACAAACGGAAAATACTGATCATGTAAGAATTTACATCTTAAACTGTAGTGCAGATAAGCAATATGATAAATAAGCGAAAACTTCGTCCCACGTTATTGTTTTAGATTCCAGGTGTGTTTTAAAAACATCCTGCAATACAATCTCCTATAATATACTTTAAGTATAATGCAATGCACAAGAATGTATTTTGCCATAAATTATTGTTGTTACTAAATATTTTTTCAGTTATTAAAATACATATTTAAGCCATATAGGTTATTCTTTTGTATTAAAATTCAATGAATAGTAAATTTAACTGTTGAAACTAATGAATTTTAAATTTTCCTATTCACCACTGAAATACGATACTAAATTAATTGTGTAACTTTGTGTTAATAATATAATATGTATGACCAGATTGGAGAAAGATGAAAATGATGTCACGGATATTCCTCATAGAGCAAGGTGCTTTGTAGGCATCGTTTGTCTTTCTTCTGGTATCCTGTGAGATAAACAGGCAGTAGCCTAGTTGCTGGTTTCTTAGTAAGTTACACTGTTCTTGTCTTTTTCTAGGTTTGATTATTAGGCAGTAAAATGTAATTCTTATATTATAGCCTTTTAATTAAACTCGTCTAACTGCCCGGTGATTTTACTAACAATCTATGAGTTACCAGGGTTATAGTTACAATAAAATAGTAGGGGTACAAACCACCACACGTCGCGTAACAGTTCTCGATTGCAAAACTTGCAGACTGCTTGCAAAACTTCAGATTGAAAGCACATTTGATACTAGACATGTCCTGTGGACAAAGATCTATTACACGTATACAGGCATGAAAGACACCAGAAGACTAAAGGAAAATTGTGACAGCCTCCTCATTAATAGGCTTCAGTAACACTTAGCTAGTTCTACTGCATGTTTAGTCATGCACCATGATAGAACTCATTCTTGTCTACATATAAATTAAGTTTTATTCGAAATCATAAGTTTACATATAAAATGTTACTCTATATCAATTGCTTCATGTTTCATTCACTTTTTGATTTATGAAGATAGGTTTCATAACAGTGTTCAAAAAATGTTTCTCTGATGTGTGAAGGATACTGCAACACAATTTCTGAAATCAAATCTTGCCACCAAATTTATAAAATTTACGTTCAAGTCCATTTTTTTTTTGTTATACAAATTTCACATGGCGAATCTTTTTATTTTAGTATTGCATGATTTAATCATGCAAAATGTGACTGTTGGTTAAAATAAATAGTCAGCCTGGCCTAAATGTGAATCTATAATAATTACGTTACGCAATTTCTAGAAAATTATTTAATTGGTGTGTAACAATAGAATGAGGTATGCCAAAACGCTTGTACAGATGGAACGAATTATAATCCTGAGTGGTTTAGGATCTCAAAATCGATTTGTCTGGGAGATAGCTTAAGCGCAGATAGTTAAAAGAGAATCAATCTAAGCAGTATGCATAAGGATTGTTGTGAAGGTATTATATTTCACTTAAATCTAAGATATTTAAAATATTGCGTTTATGCTGTTGCACATTTTAAAAAGTAATTGGAGATATTTTATATTTAATATATTTTTATTCTATTTATTCTCTCATTTTAATTAGTTTAAAAGCTTATAATTAATAATCTGTATAAAATGTATTTATAATATTTATACTCAGATATTGAAATTACTACGTTCATGAACTTTTATTTCACACACTGAGAATTGGTTTTATAATTCTAGAATATTATCAGTATATAGTTCAATTTAAGTTTAATTAAACTATATAAAATAGAGTTTAATTACATTGACTGGTTTATGTGTGTATTCTCTATTTAATTCTAAATGAGCTGGCTGCATGGACTGTATAGATGATGACATAAAATCGGCTGACTGTTCAATGGCTTAGACAATTTAATGCCACCGGACATTATATGACATGGCCTGATTGGTCACTAATTCAGCACAAATCCGAATCCGAATACTTTTTATTTTATTTTCTACTATCAAAGCGATCAATAATATTGCGCCTAGTGTGGTCTGGTTTTTTAGGAATCACATCGCATTAAACATGTTCTCAAAATTTGATTAAAGTAAATACTTCTATAAATCGTTACACTTGTCTGTTAGTATATCTTAACATTTTTGGAATCCTCTAAAAATGTAAAAAAGCTATTTCAATATACAAGTTTACATATTGCTTAAAACCTACTATTCACACACGTCTGATTTAATACAACTTTATATAAAACAAAATATACAAAACTCTGAAAACAGCCACACAGTTACTGGAAAGCCTGGTGAATTATATCGAAGAATTCTCTTTATTCGATTAGAGAAGTTGGTAAAACAAAATTCGTATAAAACGTTTCGTCACTTAACGTTAAACTAATATCAATATTGCCACTAGGACGTTGGTTTATCAATATGTAATATTTTAACAAAAAATAAGAAAAGAAAAAATTAAACAAAAAAATTAGATCTGACAAGCTTTTCTACTTAAATTATTTAAAAATATTTGCTCATAATATCATTATTTGTAATAGCCTTGAGATTTCACAATGAAACTACTTCCATATTTTCACTTTGATGAGCTCAAATTTATTACATTGCGCTTACTGATTGATTACTGTGATATTTTATCACCTTAAATTTTGAAAGAATCAGAAAAGTCCCCCTCATTCATTCCTGATTCTTATCTCATAATACAGATGGTATATAATTTTCTGTAACTTATTTGTTATTGTTACCGTCACGCCACAGATTAATACATACAGGTCGTGGGTGGTGTATAAGTCGATTTAAAATGGCCTTTATCAAGTGTAAGTTAAAATTGGTTTTATTTGCTAAGAAAACGATTTTCTTCTTTCTTTTGGCAGAAAAAGCGTAATGTAAAATATTTAAATTTAACATTGCTTACTTTTCATTGCATGCAATTAAATTGTATAATTGTCAAAAGGCTAGAAAATTAGTAGCCATTGTGGTTGGTGACAAAACATATATTATTTTAGTATTAAACAACTGATTGGATTGGAATGAAAATGGCTGTACGTAATAAAAAAAAGATTTTTAATATAATTCAGTTGCTAATTATTAAAAAAATTATAAATCTTACGGAGAGATAAACAAGCAGACAAAACATATTTCCAGCTCTTCAAGTAATAAGATTGGCTAAAGGTCAGCCAACTATATTAAACTGTTATGACAGAAAGAGTTCTAAAGTACTGTAGTAAAGAATTATTTTTACATCTGAAACTATGTAGTAGCAGCTGTAAACAATTCTTCCTATATCTTAATATGGCGCGTGATGCGTCGCTCTTTATGAGAAGATAAATCTCGCTGTGTAATAACAAGGAGATTTATCATGGAGAGGCGCGTCCAGAGATGAGTGGAACCGCGTTTACCGTCACGCTACAGATTAATACATAGTGATTAGTTGTTGCAGTATTTACTGTATGAGAAATATAAAGAAAACCAGTTTATCAGTAATTAAGTAAGGTTCCTTTTACGATATGTGATAGTATACGAAAGCGTATTAAATTAATAATAATTCTTTACTCTTCATTACAAGTTTAGTTAAGTATTATTTTTAAATAAACCGAATATCTAAAATTATAATGTGGGTGAATTATATAATACACCATATTAATTTAAAATACGTAAAAATATGCAATTTATAATGCATAAAATACCATCACCTATATTAAGGCTTACTTCAATTATTAAAAGCTGGTAAATATACTAAAATTACATAACACTAATATTAAAATGGATCTATATATAACACGTAAAATTAAGGCCTGATTCTTTAAATTTACATATTATTATTGTGACTTTTATAGGGAGAAGAATGCCATATTCGTTTGTGACTTAAGTAGTTTACCTTATCTTTAAACTCGGAAAACTTAGCAATTATCATTAAAATCACTCTAACAATCATGAAATTGCTTCTATACCTCAAAATTCCACGGTTCAGGAAACTGTAATTATATCCTCTAGTCAAGCCAATATTCTTTATATGCAAACATCTATAAAGCCACATTAACAATTATCAATGCATGGTATAGTGTTACATGACTGTTGTGCATTAAGAGGTTTGAGTAACATAAACTAATCAGTGTGTGTTTTTTTGTATGTCGAAATACGATTTGACTTTATTTATTTTGTATTTTACAGTTACCTTAAATCACAATCCTAGCATGTTTATCTTTACAACTATTCATTAACTTGATTTAGTGTTAAACCTAATTAGGCAAGAATAAATACACAATATTTTGTTACTATTACTTATCGTACTATTAATAAATTGGATTTATTTCAACCACATCTGGGATAGCTATAATTCTCGTTTGGAAAATTATAATTTCTGCACCATATAACACAAATTCTTCGATTACGGAGTGTTAATTTTCAAACATAATTTCGTAATATTCTATTATTCTGCATATTGAGATATGTACCATGTTTTGAAGTTTGTAAAATATTAGTTCATGTACATGCATTAGGATTTCTGAACCTCGCCGGCAAAAACTCATACTGTTGTTATACTCTTTCGATGTGTACATTTTTCACCTTCTATAATAGGTATCACTATCAAAGCATGGTTTTAGGGTTCTTAAGAAATATTAATAATTATAAAAATATATTTGAAATGTTAAAAGTAATAATTTAAGGCCTCTCTTTGACCGCGTAAATGTGAAAGTTAGTACTATTCTTCAAAATCCTCTCTTAAATTGTTAAAAACTTAATAATTTTCTTTGCTCTTTTTCATAATTCTGTAAAATTCCAAAAGGAATTATCACGTATAAATTGTAAAGTTTAGAATCGAAACCAAGTTTGTTTTACAGTTAGTTGTATTAAAATAAATTTGTAACCCAAATAATACCAGTACTGACTAGCCATTTTGTGTACCATTTAACATACACATATAGCCTACTGGTATAGCCTACACACTTGCTAATACCGAAGTCAAGTGGCAAAATAGTATGGTACATTCTCTCTCTCTCTCTCTCTCTCTCTCTCTCTCTCTCTCTCTCTCTCTCTCTCTCTCTCTCTCTCCTCTCTCTCTCTCTCTCTCTCTCTCTCTCTCTCTCCAAACTATAAAGTTCTACGTATTGAATACATGGTATCAGGTTTAGGTTATAGTAGATGTACACTATACCTATGTCATGACTGTTGACATTTAGTACCTAACAATTAAAGGACTAAATTAAATATCATTTTAAAATAAAACCAGAATTCTATGATAAGAAATATATTAGCCAGATTTAATAGGCAGAAGTTTTATTAGTAATACAGGCAGGCCAACGGTGGAAAATAAGCAATAAAACTTATATCCGCTATTTTATCCATTGAAGGAAGTATGTGAGATTGCAGCTTTATGACGTGAAAACTTCGAAGCTTCAATAAGCAGGCAATTCAAGTTTCACAAAGGAATTCAATAAAAGCAGCTTTACCAAAGTCATTATCAAAGTTAATTCACTTTATATAACCCTCAAGAATAAGCTTTTAACATGTTCAGCGCGTAAAGTGATAGCCTATATATATTCCATGGCGTGGAATTGTGACAATAGCGATGACAATATTGAAATTTACTAATTATTTAGGTACTTGTTCAATAACATAATACGTTTATAAATATCTTCCATATTATGAAATATCTTAGATGTAATACTTTCGATTGTTATACATTCATTACACAAAAGTATATTGTGTCTTGTATTCAAACAAATTTATAAATAATTCATAATAAGTTATATGTTGTAAAACTTGACAATGAACTTGTGAATTTGAATTTGTTCCTTGTCATTACTTTTAAACTTCTAAAAATATACATAATGGTTATAACCGATACTTAAAATCAAAACCTTTACTTTGTAATTAAACATTGTAGCTGCAACCTACAGGTTTATTGTAGTTTTAGCCTCAATTTCGTTATCTGTGTATACCTTTGGCACAATATTGAATATAGAAAAGGTTCGAATAAGAAGAGATATTACTTTTAGCCTTACTATCGTATGTAATTATATATTTTAAAACAATTTAAAGTGATTTATTTATATTATATAATCGTATAAATGTGTTGATATATTACAATGGTTACATAAAACAATCGATTTAATTTAACATTCTGTTGGTCAATTTATAACACATGTGTGCACCAATGCATTTCTTATGGACATGTTCTAATCTTCTAATTCTTATGGACTCTGTAGGTAATCCTACAGAGAGAAAAATCCTTCCTTACTGCTCTTCAAGGGAACAAGATTCAAGTATCAACAAAACTTCATGTATCCATATTTCATGGCTTTTCCTGGGCGTTAGTCAGTATGGATATCTCCTAATATTTAAATTTATTCATGTTACGTGTTATTTTAAACGTATAATCGTTCTAAGAACTTTCAAGAACAATTAAACTTTTAATAAGACCTTTAAAAATCTTTTAACAAACTCTAAACTGTTTCATAAAACTGGCGAAAATTAACGATTATGAATAATTACATAATCAGTGGTTATTTTACACGAAAAAAGAAGTTATGTTTTTAAAATAACTTAAGAAATAACATTATTACCCTACATTTTCATTTTAATATTTTCATTCCTATGATGAGAATAATTATTACGATATACTGTTTTGTATAAAATAGCTTAATACCTTCCGATTAATTCTTATGATAGTTAATTATTACTTAACGAAACGAAATTCCATAAGTTAAGAAAATTAAGTTTTTAAACCCCTATCTGAATTCACTACCTCAAGTGATGAGTTCATTGATCCTGAATTTAATAGTGATTATTATTCTGAATAACTAATTAAGGAAATACAATTAATTTTTCTATTGTACTCGAAGAGGGCCAAGTGAGAGTTATATTACTTTATTTCGTATAATATATTTACGTTTTGCAAACATTTTAGTAGAAAACGTATTACGAATCAGAAATAACTTATTAAATTCCTGTAATATTGTGATAATATTGTAAGTTATAACAGTCTATTCACTTTTAACTTTGCAATTAAGTTGAAAAATACGACATGTAAAAATGTACGAAAAAGAGTATGGCAGGGTTTTACATTTAGCACTATCGATTATTATATATTTATTATTATTAGTAAATAGTATAATCAAAGAATAATTTTACAAAAATAAATTTTACGTATCAATTATGATTACAATTTCGATATAAATATTAATATCGATAGTCTTAAGATGAACTTTATATCTATTGTACATTGAAAAAAAAAACAATAGTACTACTACAGTTAAATAGAAATAACTGGTGTGCCTGGCAGGTAAGAGACTATTGACAACTATAAACATGCATTGTAGACAGAATTACAGGAAATTCTCCTGATAATAAAAGTATATGATATAAAGTTAGAGCAGGCTGCCAAATAGCCTTCTGCAGACGTGGCACTCTGTAAGTGGGTTGAGGAAGTGTTCTCTAGCGGAAATATGTTCATCAGCTTGGAACATATTCTTGTCGAGGTAATACAGCCTTGCAGTACATCTAACAAGCTTTTAAATAACATTGTTTTATATACTTAAGCAATATTGTAATACGAAATCTATTGAAATGGTCATTCATATTAAATGGTTCGGTCATGCTCGAGTTTATCTATGCTATTGGAAAGCTTTTCAACGTATCAAAATATTTATTATGAAAAAAAACGTGTATACCTTCAATTAGGGTTATCCATTTAAAAACACACAAAATAAACATGTTTTATTATAAACAAACTGTAATTAAAAGTAAACGAACTAAAGTTTACATGCATTAAATACAATAACATAGTTTGTAGATTAATAGGAAAATACAATGAACATTGATTGAAATGAAATAAAACAATTATTGAGTGTTTTAGCAAGACTAGATTTATATATCCCATTGTATTTCATCCGAATTGGTTAGCTGAGCGCTAATGAACCATATCATTCGAGAGGATGAAAATGTTAATTTTTGTGTCATTCTGTCCATTTTAAAAACGAACTCGAACGAAAATAAAGTCATCGATATACTAGAAATCTTCCATGAAGGGGAGTTTTATGTGAACAACTTTGAGTTTTTTGATAGAGCATATCATTTTATGAAATTTTGCTGCTCGTTAGCGTTTATTTTTACATTGGTCTTATGGGTAACCATGATGGAAGAAAAAAAATACCAGAATAAATAAATTTGTGAACAAATAGCGTACAGTAATATTAGGTTTAAACATGTTAAATTCTTATATAGAATTAAAAGGGGGGAAATAAAGCGAAAGTCAATTACATAAATTGGTGACTACATTCCAGCGCTGTAGTAGACATCTCTAGAAATATTTCATCCGTTGCTTCTAAATCTTTTTCTTTAAGCTGCCTTACTACAAAGACAAGAGTGAGTTCTATGATGGTGCATTTATAGCTGTGGAATTTGGTTGAGTGTTGTTGAAGCGTATTACTTATGAGGCTGACATAATTTCTCTTTTCTCTCTAGAGGGTATAAAAATTTATTTCTGTACGATTGCCTGTATACCTATCTATCTGTCCGCACGTCATCCCAAAGATAAAATGACCTATAGATTTAAAATTATACAAGCGACCCTAGCGAGCCTGTTACATTAATCATGGTATAACGTTTTTGTTAATATATGTTAATAACTATTTTGTTATACGAAAGGAACTAATTTATGTAAAAGATATTGTTCAGCTCTCATCACGAGTTACAACATTTAACATGATTCAAAACGTCAAGAATTCACTACTTGATACACAATAATGCAAAGGTTGATATCAAAATTCGCTACTCTAGACATGATGGATGGTCTGGTTATGCTTCATTCATGAATAAAATATAAGAAGGCACGCTCCGATATAGTGAAATACACACGAAGTTTCTATTGCAATCAAAAACCTTAGCACTTTAAGGGAGATCTCCTCCTTATTTAAAATATTTATTCTAACGGAAAATCAATACAAATTACCTAATTGTTTTTAAATAGTTACAACATGAAACTATAAATATTTTGTTTTACTACTAGACCAGAATATACTTTGAGGTGTTTGATGAATATTAAACAATATGGATAATAAAATGAAGGGAAAGGGGGTAATAATTGAATGTTTATTACAATTTCTTATTATAAGTGTATTATTAAGTATGATGGTACATCTTACAGAATAGGTTGTTTAATCTTCACTTGGACACTAGGAATGCAATGAGTTTAGGGCAGCCGGCATATTATCAAACTGCGTTCATAGCATTGAATGTTTCAAAGATAAGAAAAGATGGAAGTTACCTAAAAATTAATTTGAACACTGAAACTTCTGTACGAATAATTATGAATGATTGCATTTAATACTTTTGCTCTATAATAAAATTGGTTACGGTTTAGAAATAATCCATTTACTTCATATACGTAGAAAAATAAACAATTTAGGGAACCGTGTAGGACTTAGAATTAGTGTAAGGTATTTAATATATCAGTGACTTACCAACCCTAGACGTTCTTCTAACTTTTCCATAATACTTAGAATACTGCTATTGAGTTACGGTTTCTACGAAATGAGAACATATACATTACTTTTACTACAGTACTACAAGAATGATATTACTAACGTCAGTTCTGTGACCATATGTCCTTGAATGATATTTTACGCCCGATTTACAGCTGTCATGGGAGCTATATAACTACAAAACGAATTGTGGAAATATGAGTATGTATTAATCCTGAAGTTGTATTTTTTAGATATATTACAGGGTTTCTATAAGTAATTCTACATTAATAGAGTAGTGATTCTAAGCAGCATGTAATTTTATTACTGTGGTCCAATGAATCGAATTTTGTCGAAGATAAGGATATGGAACTTTTGCAATATGTATATAAATAATTTTTTTATTATATTATTCTGATATTTTTAACTTTATTTTTTAACAATAATCTTTTGATTGTATGCATCTACAGTGATTATCATATTTTCCATAATTGACAACGGTTACTTAACATTCAAAACTTTCAATTTTTTTTGCTATGAACAGCATTAATAAAAAAGATTTATTGATACATTATTACCCTATGATAAAATTTGTTGACTTATCACAAGATGTTAATGCTCTTGATTGTTAATATAAAAGTTTTCAGTACTTATATAATCATGTGAGATTTCTCTTGTAAAATATTTTGAAATAAAACCGATAATAAATTTATACTTCACTATAGCGATTGAAAACTAAATAGTTTTAGATTTTATTAGCATAAGAGATTACGACCGACTCGCACAGTGACTGTAAAACCTTCCATGATTACAGGATCCATAAAAAATATATCCCTACACGTTCTTAGATGTGGAAATCTGAACAAAGATTGTTCAGAAAATCTCACCTAAAACGGAATGTGGTTCAAAATATTCACAGTTTGGAACTCCTCCAATCCACATTTTTTGAGTTTAGCATTCATGTATATTTACTACAACAATATTACTTTCATCATTATTGGATTTTTATATTAAAAGGCAGATTTATAACTTACACATCTAAGTTCTAGTTGGCGAAGAATTAACAAGGTATGTGGTTTAAACATAAAAAATCTTTATTCACAGAAAGAAAAGGAAAAATACCTATATTTGATGACCGTGTTCATTATAAATTACTATGTCCTCTCACACATTCTATACAGTAATTTGTTACATATAATCCAGCTTGAATCCAGTATGAAACTTTTTGAACCGAGTTCCTTATACTGGTACGAATTTTATAGTTATATACTGAAATAAAATTAAAAAATGATACCTACTATAACACATAATAAAATGAGTACTCTAATGAAAATAATATAATAGTATCAGAATTCCTTCTATTTCAATTTGAATTTGATATAAAGATATACATTTTCAAATCTTTAGCTGGGAAAACCGTTAGAGTATTAATGACAAGTAATGTTGGCAGAAAAGATAACTCGTCCCATTACAATAACAGAATCGTTGGAACCATTTCGCTCGATGATAATCCTAAGTTTATTGCCATTTGTCCAATGCTTGCTAACACTGGTACGCCATAACGGCCAGATCACTTTTATAGACGACATAGCCTTGGTCGACTGTTATACTGTTATATTTACATAACTGAGCTAACATAATAAGTAGTATGATAATTATATTTACTACTTCGTATTAAACATAAATATTAAAGAAAAACATGTAAATGCTGAGTTCTAGAGGCAATTTTCCTTTCCTTCATTATTAGGCCAACGTAGAAATTTCAAGTTTCAGGATAATCAAGCTGAATTTTCTTCAAAATATTTCCTTTTCACTTCTGAATTTATGACTTCAATATGAAAACATTAACATAAAATCACTGCTAGAATTTGGATAATAGTTTATTATACAATTGATTACAGAATAATGGTTACAATGCGTACACATTTATTCATCTCAATAGTATCATACCTTTAAATATGAATAGAGCTAAATTATATAATATCTTATATTACGAGTGTATATTCATTTCTTTTGGTTCTAGATTTTCTATAGACAAACATAAATCCAACAAAAGAGGGGATTTTTAAAGATAGATGTTTTTGTTAACTATAAAAATTTGTGTTGAGATTTTGTTGCTCTTATAAAAGAATAATAGAAATAATAACACGAAGTAAAAAATTATTCAAACACATATATCGTGAAAAGGATGTTGATTTTTATATTATGAATAAAATATACATAATACAGGTTACATATGTACACAATATTATAGCGTTTAGAAAAACAGTTTAAAAATGGCCAACTTTTTATCTTAAAAAGAAAACACTTTTTCTAAAAGTGTTTTCTTTTTGTGTATACATACATATATATATATATATATATAATATATATATATATATCGTATATATACGTATGTATATATATACATGAAATATTTAATATTTAATTTAAATAGATAAATAAAAACACAAACAGGTTTTGAAAAATTTGTTTAAATAATGAAAAATATATGGGTTTCATAATAGTATATTAATGATGTAATTAAGTAACTCAATGAAAGGTACATACATTTGGAAGTAGGTGTATACAAAATAATAACGTAAATTGAATAATTTTAAGGAATATTAATTTTATTTCTTTAATTGTTACATTATTCATAAACATTAACATTTGATTAAATTTTAGAACTATTATATAACTACTACAAACTACTCTAAATAGTATGCAATTCACATAGTTAATTAAGAAAAAGCCAAATGTCTACAAATAAGAATATATAAACTCTTTAGTTAAGTTTGTTCGTAATACTACAATAATTTAAACGTTTGTAAAAGATAGACTGTATATGCTCGGTGCTCAAACCTACGCCAATAAAGATTTGCCATGAGTGGGTTACATATTTGCAACTGATGAAGCATGGCAGTCAGTTAGCAAAACATTGTTCCAATTGCTTCCGACACTGCTCCGTATTAATCAGCCACTTCAAAGTCATTAATTTTCGCTCATGAAAGAGATCAAATGCAGTGGACTTATCTGCTTATTTCGGGCACTACACTGTAATGGATCCTGGGTTAAAACCAATTAGTGTATATTTTTGTATTTTTATATTCGATTGATAACAATATATGTCCTGTAATAAAGTTTCAAAATGGGTACGTTCTAACAAATAGGATGCCAGAGGGGAGGGGTAATTTTTTATGTCACAAAATAAATATGAACACCCAATGTCAAAAAAATGCAGCTTATGAGAGTTCTATCCAATATTTCAAACGTCAGGAGGTATATCTAAATTACATATTACTTTAGTATTTATGCTTATCATTATCAGGGCTTAACCTGACCTTGTCATATTTTTCTCTACCATGAACATTTCAGTTTCGAATTAATTACATTTCAAACGTCACAGCTGACTCTGCCTTGCTTCTCTGAATAAAAATACAAATACACAGGTCTCAGAAACCAAGTTCCATCAAAAAGCATTTAATTTGATAATTGTGATGTACGTCCGGTCTATGATATTTTTAGTGCCACAGTAGTGTTTGCCTATTTTTTCTGGCAAAAAAACTACCTACCCACGTAGATCCGATTATTCTACTTTTGTTACAGCTATATGCTCTATCATATATCGTAAATAATAAATAAAAGTTTATGTTTGTGTTACATTTAACATAATTTCACTAGAAATAAGAAGAAAGTAATACATAAATATGAATAATGATAATAAGACTACTCGAAACTAATACGTTGTCAAAAGTGTTATCAGAAACAGAAAATATCAAAGCATCTGCTTTAAATCAAGACATTATTTTAAACAAGAAAGGTGAGTGTCATTGCCAGATTCGTTGCTCGAGCGAGGTTTGTGTATATTTAATAAACTTTGTTTCTTTGTTAGGGGACACTTTATTGTGCCGTAGTTGAGATAAAAACAATTGCATCTCGTTTGTGTCTCTCACTTTTGTCTCGTTTTAACGTGCTTTGCATACATGACATTGTCAGTAGTTGTAACTTTATTTTACATAGTTTGGTACTGAAAAAGAGGTTTTTTTTTATAAAAGTTTATGTGAAGCATCTGTCACAAGTCATTATATTTTTTCTTACGAAATGGGTATTAAAATTATATAAAGATGTCTTCTGAATACGTAACAATCCGTATCAACGGAATACCACCAGTAAAAATTATTAAATTAAAAGTTGTCCCTCAATATGATATTAAGAACTCTAACTATAATACAACTATCCATATGTAAGAGATCTATAGATACGAGACCTCTCGTATTTATAACAAATTTTTTTAGATATATTTGGTTAAGAATTTTTAAATTTTTTCTATCCCCTCATAAGTGATAGGTTTCCTTAAGGCTCTCAAAATAGACGTTTGTTTCATAATGACTTCTTCATTTGACCCAAATCTTCTACCGCCCGGCCGTTTCTTTAGCTTTGAAAACAGGAAATAGTCACTGGGGGATATACATGGCGAATATTATGAGTGGGGTAGCAGTTAATAGCCCGATTCATGGAATTTTTGCCATCGTGACTAGAAAAGTGTGCACACATGCATTGTCTTAATAGAACAGCACCGTCTTCTTCTACAGATATGGCAGTTTTTCCTTCAAATCAACGTCGAATCTATCCAAAACTCCTGAATAATATATGACTATGATCGTTTTACCCTTCTCAAGGTAATCGATGTGAATGGCACTCCGTGCATCCGAAAAATAAACTGTGGCCATTACTTTGTTGGCTGGAAGACTTACCTTGGCCTTCTTTGGTCCACGTTCACCCCGAGAAATCACCCCACTGTTTCGATTGTTCCTTGGTCTCTGGCGTGTTGTGATGGATCTATGTTTCGTCTGCAATTACAAAAACGGTGCTAAAACTCGTGGTCACATGATTGCGCTTATGGTCGACTGCGAGCAGCCGCGGCACACATCTCTCGGACAGTTTTGTCATGTTCAAATATTCGTGTCAAATGTGTGCTCATTAAGATTACCCATTAAGTTGTGATACCTACAGCATGAGCCAAATCACGCACTTTCATTCTCCGATCGTCCGTTATATTTATTAAAGATTTCCGGCGTGATAACTTCTTTTGGGCGACCTGAATGTTTAGCATTATTAGTTAATACTAATGGTACGACTACAGCAGAACTGTAAATCTCATTTTAACCATTGAAATTGAAGGTAACGAGTCCCCGAAGTATAATAACGTCTTTACTTAGTCTTAGTTATATATTTTTACGTAAAAAGTAATGTCTTATCAGCACACAAAATTCAATTGTTTCCATTTTCGTGGAAACTCATGAGGTTGTCTGCTTTGAACGGCTATCAAACACAAACTGCACGACGTACCTTGCTGAAAATTAGGAACTTGTCCACTGATAGATTACAGTTGACTGTAGCGTTGTTGCATTTAAAGTTACTGCGCAAGAAATTCAAAAAGTCACTTACTTAAAACCACCTTACTTAGTTACTTCTTACTTTGGCTGGGAGAAATTATTTGGGAGATGAGGATATATTGGATTAATGTAATAATGCCCTCATATTACTTAAAACCACCTTACTTAGTTACTTCTTACTTTGGCTGGGGAAAATTATTTTGGAGATGAGGATATATTGGATTAATGTAATAATGCCCTCATATTACTTAAAACCACCTTACTTAGTTACTTCTTACTTTGGCTGGGAAAGATTATTTGGGAGATGAGGATATATTGGATTAATGTAATAATGCCTTCATATGGTGTATCATTAGGATAGCCAATTATCCAAGATTCCATTTTCACTGTATGAATATGCAATCTAGGATTCATAGAAATAAAAAATGTAAATTAGTCTGTTACATATATCAATCTACAGCTACGCTAATTTTGGTGTAGAAGACGCTAATTCGTATGTATTCAAAGACAACCCGTTTCGAGTCTATTGTGTAACTTTATGGGCTTTGATATATAAAGGGATGTGTAACTGGATGTTGATCCTGAGATTTCATATCCTATAGTTATAAAAACTCTTCATATAATTATAAAAGCTGATAAAATGAGCTGTGTCTTGTTTTCAACTAAAACATATCTAGAAATATAATAAGGCTTCACTTGGTCCTCATAAAAATTGTTTTATAACAGTAGTATAATGATGATATGTTTGATATGATAACTAAAGCACTTAAATGTATTCTCAGTGCAAATATTTCATTTCAATAAACGTAAGAGGGAGTAATATGTATTACTCTAAAATCCGAGAAGGATTCTACATTTACAGACGGTCAGCAAGGTATTAACCGCACACATTCTAAACAAGTACTTCTAATGTTACTGGAAGCTGCGATTTTGAAACGTTTGTTCAAATAGAAGGTACCCAGGTGAAATTAACTCTCTTATAAATTCTGAGGTGCGCATTCCTTTTCCGAGTTTGTTAAACGTCACTTTTAAGACGATAAATTTGCAACGAATAAACGTTATAATACACATGTAAAGTTTCCGTAATATAGTAACTCATGTAATATTAAATCATTCCAAGTATTTTATGAATACGTTAAATATATTGACATGAACTTGTTCGTTTATAATAATTTAGATTAATTACCATTATGAAGCTAAATGACTACTAATTCACTTACGGAAATTAAAATTCACATGTGATAAAAGAATTGGAACTGAAGACATTCCAAAAAAGTGTAAACGTAAAAAATATAACTTAAATACACGCCGTATTGGCTAACGTTTATAAATTTTTGAATTAACCCTTAGCAACAAAATTCTTAGATTATAAAATAATTCACAGAATATAATGCATAATAAAACATATTTTAACCTTTACACACAATACATATTTGTATATTCTATAACATATTTTACGTGACTACGTAACAATTTTAGAAAATTCTCTCAACACACTGTTAAATAATACATGTTAACTTCAATATGGAAAATTAAGGTATTTTAAGTTATTTAATTGTAATTTATTTAATTTCTTTATTCATTTATAATAAGAAATGAAATCATATAGATGATAAACCTTAGACGTAAGCGATTATAACGATTGTAATAACTATTATCGCCATGTACGAGTAAATGTATAGTTACGAAAGAGCAGATACATCCAAAACTTTTGTATCAAAGTAATTTTTTTTATTTACGAAGAGTATGAAGCCCAGGACGCCCACACCATTCTGCAGGTGTTAGCACATTCTTGACGCGATATTGATTCCCTTCTCGGTTTCCTTCCTCTCCTCTCGGCAACACCATCACTGTGCACGAAATCAATTATAGAAGTAACTTTAAGAACAATTCATACAGGTAGTTAATCGACGTATTGTATACTTACTGTGACCTGTATTCTGTAGTTCAGTTTTAATGATCAGTGTTGTGTTTAGTTTTTTATTAAATTCATGTTTTTGAGTTAGTGGACTTCAAACACAACATTGTGGTTGTGATTCCTGATTTAGGTGTGACACAGCGCTTTGGTATGATTTGTTTGTTTTGCCTAGTATGTAATTATGCTTAGTTATGTGTTACTTATTTACGTTAAGAAGAGATCAGGTTGCGAATCTCGAAATGTAGTGTTACATAGTGAACGTAAATAATACCCCCACTCCGTTGCAAAAGTAGTTGAAGATATATTCATTTATTGCTTTACAACTGAATATGTTGTTATTACATGTATTCATTATTTCGTAAAATTGTATACAGTAATAAAGTGAATTTTAAAATCTTTAATATTATTTATATCGTATAAATATATAAGTATGGTATAAAATATCAACATATAAGACTTGATAACTTGTGTTAACTAAGATAAACATAATTTAGGCAAAGGTCAAATTAACTTGGGTTCTAAGTACAGATAGTTGTATATTATTTTCAATTAGTTCGGGACTCGGATCTCTCACTTGCCTGGTGAGGGTGTTACCACTACACCACACAGCTCTTACATTTTACGAGCCAATTGTTTTGTATTTGGTTTTGTAATTTTGTTGTTACATATGCGTTTAAATAACCAAACTAAAATAATATAGGAAGCCCAATTACCTGTCAAACGACTTTTATTTTACGGCGGAGCAAGTGGTTTAGTAATTCAATGTTTATTGAAATTAAGTTCTGCTATTGCCATTTTATACAAATTTAATGATTGTACATATATGAAAAATATGTTATGTGACCGTTTAAAGAGGTTGTTATAAGAGTATACAAACGATTTGACACTTATTAGGTCAGTTGCTACATTTTTTTAATCATACTCAAAACCTATAATTTACAGACAATGTAAAATCAAATAATCGGTCTCTAGCCATGGAATCATTATTTGTTCTCTAAATTTGCATGAACTAAACAAAGCATTTCCATAAATCAGAATACATTATTCTGAACTTGTTTACTCAACTACTGTTTGTTTCTGTTAATTTAAAAAGACATAATCATTTAATTATTCATAAAATGTTAATTTAGAAACTTCTTTATAAACGTCTTAGGTGGAAATGACGCATTATTTTGTCTATTATAGAAATATATAATAATAAAACACATACATAAAGAATTTATAATTAAAGCCAAAAATATGTAAAGCTCTATATATAAAAATAAATAAATATATGTGTGTTTGTGTGTGTGTGTGTGTGTGTATTTTGTTTATTTTGTACTTATAGCCATATTTATATATTTGTAATTTCCTGAAGAAGGCTTAAGCCGAAATATATAAACTGTTAAAACAATTTAAGATGAATTTATATATATTATAGATAATATAATAACAAAAAAAAATAATTGAAGATTTTATAATTAAAGCCAAAAATATGTAAAACCCCATATATAACAATAAATAAATAATTATATATAATATATATGTTGGCCTTTTTCTATATATATATATATATATATATATATATATATATGTATTTTGTTTATTTTGTTCTTATAGCCATATTTATATTTTTGTGATTTCCTGAAGACGGCTTAAGCCGATATATAGAAACTGTTTCAACAATTGAAGATTTCTTATAGAAGATAAATTTATATATATATATTATATATAAAAATATAATAATAAAACACATACTTGAAGATTTTATAATTAAAGCCAAAAATACAGGGTGGCTGGTCATCAGTGTTACAATAACTTTTGGGTGAAATTGCAAAGTAAATGAAGTGTAATGATGCATGTAAGAGGTCTAAGTAATAAAATTGGCTTCAAAAAGAATTATTTTAACTTTTTCTAAAACTACCATGTTTTTAAACATATTACAGCAATTTATCAACTACCTGTAAACGGATTTGAGTAAATGACGTATTTTTCGATTTCTACATTAAATTTTGAATAGGAATAAGTAAAACTTTTAAAGGATCAATAATAAAAACTCCATTGTTAATAGTTCCAAAGTTTAAAATTTAAGTATCTGATAAAAATAAAAAACATTGGTCTATTGTATTTTTCTACACCCTGTATACAAGAAGGTAGCTAAATATTTTTAAAACTGCGCCATTTTATAAGCTTTCCAACTATAAAATACACTATTGAGGTTTAGATTTAGATTAGAGGTTATTTGCAGTATAAAAAGCCGTACATTATATTCTGTTTCGTTGCTTCACGTTATTTTAGAAAAGGACTATAAAATATAATGCTTTTAAAAACAACTTAAAGGTAAAATATGATACTTAAAAATAATATCTATTCACGCGTTTAATTATGTGATTTTGGTCAGGGCAGATTTTTATTGCCATCAATTAATACGAATACTTCATTGACCATTATCATAAACATATATAGGCCTAATTTATTTACCAATTGTGAGATAAGTAATGATTTTGGAAGAAAACTAAATCTCAGTATCTAACTGTCTTTTTGCTATATGTCGAATCCTACAGGAGCGGTTTAAGAAACTCTTTTGAGGACTAAAATACCTATTCCCGCAACTTTCATTTTTATGTTAGTGATTTGAATAATTACAACCAGTTCACTCAATCTTGTCCCGTTTCTCTACAATGAATATTTATGTTTCCTCCAAAATGGATACCTTTCAAGTCGAACGCAAAAATTAATTTTTATTGGCAGTTTCGAACTAAGTTGTAATAACCGTTAGAAAACGGCATCTCCGTAATTTGCTTTATATGGCTTCTCCATTTGGTTTTGTGTATGAACCTTTTGAAAGAGCGTGTATCTTCAGGAGCTACAATATTACAATTATTAGGCATGGTAAGCATGTTTAGTAAATTTTCCTTTATATTACAAAGACAATAAATATATATTATGATTTATTTATGTTCAGAAATAAAACCACTTAGTACCTATTTCAAAATAATTAAACCAGATGATACAAAACTATCAACAGTTATTTTAGGAAAATAAAGTTACCAATATTTCTTTACAGTATTATAAATGTTCTACGTATTTATGCAATCTTTTTATATCGTCTTGTTTTCAAATTACAATAGAATCATTCTGACCTTCCTAGGAGCGGATGGAGTAGCATAACATCAACCGGTCTCTCGTATGAAGTTTGTAGATGTTTGCATAAGAAAATTGCTGAGTAGAGAGATGTACTCAACGTTCAAGCCCAGCTATTCAGATCTCGCAGAGACAGTTCTAGAACATACAATTAGGGTAAAAAAATGAATTTAGCTGCTTACAGAGATCGTTACCAGTTCTTAACAATTTCAATTTAAAACAATAGAGCTACAATGGTTTTAATACAGTAAAACATAGTTTTTACATTTTAAGAAATACACGTATAATATGAATATACTATGATTTTTTAATGCTACATTAATAAATTTATGTATGCAATTTAGTAACTAAATTGTATATAAAATTAAGGAATATACCTAATATTAGGTGTAGTATACTAAAAACATGAAACTACTATAATCATAGAACGAGGAAAGCGTCATGTAAGTTGCATTAGGTGCAGAACCGATGATGAATAATTATACTTATGTAAACATGCTCTGGACCTTGTCGAGTCAGGTGCATCAATATTAGCACCTACTGAAATCATAAACTAATTAGACCTAACAAGGGAATACTGCTCTGGCAACTAACAAGTGTATTCTAGTACAAGCACTGAGAGTAAATATAAAATTACTCAAAATATATTATATTTCTATAAATACTACTTTAATTGTATTTTTCATTAGAAGCACGTATTTGTACATTTGCATAGTACTATATATTCCTATGTACTGACTACAAGAACATAGAAATATAATTTTTTTCTTAAATAGAATGTCTTCTATCAATGAACTTTTCAGAAAATCACTTCAAATAGAGAGAAAGCCAAATCTTTCTATATCCAACGCAAATTCTTGTTATAAATTAACATTTCTTGACCCAACTGTATTATAATATGATTGTGAAATATTTACATATACAAACCCAAAAGTACAAGTTTGATTATGTCATATTAGTGCACAGAGAACTTTCTTGCAATCACTCACGCAGTTCAGTGAGGTATTTACAAGCTGCAAAGTCTGTATAGATTCACATTTACTATTTTACTGCCATAATCTATCAAGCTTGTGCTCACGGAGTCACCATTTCTTTTCTGGTTTAGTTATTGATATCATGGTTATGGTAACAGAATATCATAGGATGACATCAATATAATCCAAAGAAACAACACACAGCATTACGTGGTGTTATATTTTACACATTTTGAACACAACATTACTGTAATGTTAAATATATTTTCCAAAAAGCTATTGCGTAATGAAAAGTATTAGATTAATAGGCTTGTATAATCTATAGATAGCTGGTACGGAGGGGAAAATAAACCTCTCTGCGTCACATAGCTTTACAATCAGGTAGGTATAATACGGCAGCGTTTTGGGAACACATTATTAATTTATGTCCCTTTTCTTATCTATTGCATTTTATTCTGTTACATATGCCATAGCATTATGACAACTAAAACAGCAGCATGTCAAAAGTTATTCTTCTTCTTCTCAATATTGATTCGTTATATAGATATGACTTATTATCAGAATCTGTGTACTATACGCGCGGTCCGTCCATTTATGGTATAAAGTGTGGTTCTTAAAAGTTGACTCTTCAGAGTTTGTTAGAAAAATTCGAAACCACCGGTACAGAAAACAGTCAAGCGACACCTGTACGTCAAAGCAACGTTCAATCGCTAAAAGATATCGCTGTGTGAAAGTGTCAAGTAGAATCCTACGCAGTCAATTTCTCACCGTGTTCAAGAACTAGGGCTTTCACGGATTTGTTGAAGTTTGCCTCGGGACTTGGGCTTACAACTGTTCAAGTTCAAGTGACCAAGGAGTTTTAAGTTAATGACCTTAAGTTATCAACGCCATTTGTTCGCTGACTGGGCCTTAAAGTGTATGAAAGATGACTCTGGTTCCAGCTGAAAAATTATCTTACGTGACGCGGGACATTTTTTATGAATGACTATGTCAACACAAAAATTACCGTACACGGGACGATACTAACAAACACGAGATGCACTAGGTGGTCATACATGCAAAAAACGGTATATCTTGCAGATTTTGAGCCATTGTCATCATTGATCGATATTATTTTTAAACTTCGTTGATAAGTTCACAACCAAAAATGACGGCGAATAATGCCCTTAAAATGACAATAATCGGTGCTATCGCTAAAGCTATTGCTTCATCTATGTGGCAAATTCATTGATAACTGGGATACATAGATACGTGTCATCTTGGGAAGCCACAGCAGACTGCTGCATATAATTGTAAATAATAGTAAACATGGCTTCTTTTAAATAAATAAAAAGTTTTGCAATAACTAACGCACTGCTTGTTTTACTCCTTTTCAAAAATATCATTTTTACTGGAAACGACAATTTACATTATGTGAGTAGCACTGTCGTTCTACTGTGCATTATATTACGATTTTGTTAAATACATGTTTATTTTTGGGAGAATAATTATTAATATTATTGTTTAGTAAACCATTGTAGGATGATCAACAAATGTCAGTTTGAGTTAAAAGAAGTTTCTTTAAAACAAGCTGTGCAGTACATCTATTTAGCTGTATTAAAGTACCAGACTAGCTACGACATTTGCTGATCTCGTCATGGAATATAGAAGGTGGATTTTAGTGGGCATAAGAAGTTAACATCAAAGTTTTTGGAACAATACACCATTATGCAAATATTGATTGCAAATCCATTAGTTCCTATAACACGTTCGCTGCTCAAAACGCTAATTAAAATTTTGCGTTTTACGGTGATGCGGAAGACACCATTTAGCGTTTCTTCCAGAACATTACTCCAAACATGTTCCCCTTTTGTCAGTAGGTCGGAACTATTAGCTGACCTTTATCGGTCTCAAGCACGTCTTGAAGAAGAAGCCGTATCGTATTGTATTTTATATCGTGTAATATTTTCTGTATGAGTCATAAAACATTGCAATCTCAATGATCTATAATAATAAAACCCTTAGTGCAATCATTAAATATTGTGATTTGCCTTTTATCAGCATATTAGTAGTATACCCACTGATAACAGTGATTCTGAGTTGGAATTACGGTCCAGACCTGTCTATAAGTTTAAACAAAATCAGAGAAGTTTAATAGAGACAAAAATAATATTATTCTATCGAAAATATAATGGTGTGATGATCCAGCGTGTTTTTTTTTTAATTTACTAAACCCACGGGGTATGTGTTCCCAACCAAGACACAATACCCCTTTCGATTATTTCGTTATATATATATATATATATATATATATATATATATATGTGTGTGTGTGTGTGTGTGTGTGTGTGTTCAGAATATATAACTATTTTGCAACTTTCATTTCACATGGGAATGGTCAAAATATCAACCACCTACACTCACACACTATTTTAAACCTGCCTTGATCAATATATAATACGATACTACCTTTTTATTTTACTTTTTGTTTACATTTTAAGTTTATAATACACCATAAATTGTTAGTGTAATTTCCATTAAATACTAATTGGTGTTACCCGCATATTACGTTATCAGTTATGAAATGTACTAATGACGCAAATTTGAATTATTATTATGAATAAAAATATTTAAAAATAAATCAATCTAAATAACTTTAATGAAAATTAAATAATCAATTATGAAACCATGAACATCCAGTACTCTTCATTGAAACATATATATATATATATATATATATATATATATATATATATACGTTAAATTGTATAAATGGCAATAGCCTTATTTAATTTCAATAAACATTGAATCGCAAAAAGTACTTGCTCCGCCGGGAGTCGAACCCGGATCTCTCACTTGCCGGGTGAATGTGCTACCATTACACCACAGAGCGCTTACTTTTTCCGATTCAATTATTTTGTATTTGGCGGTATCTGTCACATATGCGTTTAAATAAGCAAACTAACATATGATCGGAAGACCAAACACCTGTCAAACGACTTTTATTTACGTTAAATTGTATAAATGGCAATAGCCTTATTTAATTTCAATAAACATTGAATCGCAAAAAGTACTTGCTCCGCCGGGAGTCGAACCCGGATCTCTCACTTGCCGGGTGAATGTGCTACCATTACACCACAGAGCGCTTACTTTTTCCGATTCAATTATTTTGTATTTGGCCGTATCTGTCACATATGCGTTTAAATAAGCAAACTAACATATGATCGGAAGACCAAACACCTGTCAAACGACTTTTATTTACGTTAAATTGTATAAATGGCAATAGCCTTATTTAATTTCAATAAACATTGAATCGCAAAAAGTACTTGCTCCGCAGGGAGTCGAACCCGGATCTCTCACTTGCCGGGTGAATGTGCTACCATTACACCACAGAGCGCTTACTTTTTCCGATTCAATTATTTTGTATTTGGCCGTATCTGTTACATATGCGTTTTAAATAAGCAAACTAACATATGATCGGAAGACCAAACACCTGTCAAACGACTTTTATTTACGTTAAATTGTATAAATGGCAATAGCCTTATTTAATTTCAATAAACATTGAATCGCAAAAATTACTTGCTCCGCCGGGAGTCGAACCCGGATATATATATAAAAAAATTTGTTTCATTTCTGTATAAATCTAGACATACATGATAAGCCATTTCCAATTCATCACTCATGCTTAGTATGGCACTAACAAAAATTTTTGTACCTCGTTTCTTGATATTAGGAGAAAAGTATTAAAGTACTGTATTATGATTGTAAAGAATATTCAGACATGTGCACAACTAAAGAATAGAATTAAGTAAAGGAAAAATATCGATAGTGAATATTGTATAATTATTTTTAAGATCTTTGAGATGGATTAAGTATTAGATTTACTCTGCGGTCTTCACCAAAACATTCAGAACACCACAGCAGTTTCTAAAGCTTCCTATATACGTTTGAAAGTCTAACAGATAAATTGGTTTTCCTGCTGTAAAGGATTTATAGAACACGTAAACTCAGCAATCTCATTTCGAAACTAGTAAAAGATTGCATGCTGACGTTTAAGTAAAGGTACAAAATAGTATATAACTATAAAATTTAAACTGTGTTTACGTATTATTTTACAGACATAAGAGAAGTTACACCATAATTTCTTTAAATCTTTCTTACATGGATGTTATTTATTAAATGTGGATGATTGTCATTATAGAAAAGCATTTTTGAAGTTTTTAGCTCGAAATAAATAAAAGGTTTCTTAGAAAAAGTTATAAAATATTTATATGTTATTATTCATATCACTCTATATATATATATATATATATATTATATATATATATATATATATATATAATATATGCATATATATATATATATATATATATACGTAAGTAACTGCTCCCTTTCTGACGATTTCTATACGTAAGTGCTACCTTTTCTGACGATCCTGGCCCATTCTGACGCTCATCAGAATAGGCCATGGCAGTTATTATTTTATAAACGGAACTACATGTCCACGATTTTTATTATATGTTTTATGTTTTTTAATGACTGTGAACTATTTCTATGTTTTTACTTTATTCTTCAAAAGTAATAAGACTCTTTTATCCCTGAATCATTACTTCATGATTTTTCCGTTCTTGGACTTAACAGAAAATAAAGTATTTTATCGTGTTGCACAATTCATCAATGCATTGCATTAAAATTAATAGATACAAAATAAATACAAGCTGTGTTTTCTTACCTTAGAAAGACCTACTGTTTCATTCTTCTTATAGATACACCTCCTCCCCTTACAGCTCATAAATAGTAAACACATGTAAACAAAGTTATTTGAATAAATTTATTATTGATAAACAATCGAAGTTGGTGAATGAAAATGTCACTTCTGATCGTCCCCAAACTTATCGTGATTAAGTTTGGAATTTTTTATGAAGCCTCTTTTATATGTAAGAAATATCGAATTCGATAAAAAATGCATACCTCTGAGCGCCTTTTAAGCTTAACTTTCATCATTATATCTAGAGAGTTGATTGAGCTCAAAAATTTGAATTTTAGATATTTTTATACCATTCAGTGTACTGGCAAAATTGATTTATGCCTGTCTGTTTGTCTTTCGCAAAGATATTTTGAAAACGAAATAAATGTCTTATAGACTTTAAATGTTGTATGAAGCTTCATTTCTAAATAGAGATCACATTGTTACTCTTACAAAATCTTACAGGGAATTTGGCTGAGCGACAGCAGTCTCATGTAGCCCAGGTCCTTTTAATACGGGTCGTACAGTCTAAACCAGTACTTGGGACATTGAGGCCGCGTGCAGGTAGTTGCGTCCTTCAGCTGCAGGCGCGTTTTATAATTCAAATTGATTATACCTATGAAATAGGTTTTTTCATACACTGTTAAGGTTTGATTTGTATAGATGCACTTTGAAAGTATTCTTTGATTAAGTTAGCTTATAACGTTTACAAATGAAAAAGATGATATATTACCACATCCATTTAGTCAACAAACCTCAGATATACCGATTATCTGAAAGTGTAAATTAAATACTATTATTAGAAGCTGTTAACCAGTAGTTTATAACCTAATAAACCACACATATATAATACCGGTATAGCTTTACAGTAAATGCGATTAAGACTTCCATGTCCGAGTGTTCATAGTTTACATTTAGTTTAAATAATCTATATATCCTAATGGTCAAATTGATGCAAAGTTAAGACTATTGATTGCATAAACCATAAATATATTTGGACTTTCATTTTTACTTTTTATTTTATAAACTCCAATGAGTAGTTTTTTAGTACCCATCGATACCTAGACCTATAGTGTTGCCGCATTTTTACTAGTCCTGTTTTGCATGTGATTATATAAATAAATATTCGATTTCTTGTATCTTTGGATACTTATAGCCTATAAACCACTTTAAGCATACAATTTAAGGCTTATAAAATACAACTGCAGTAGGAATTGTCAAAAATATTTACAGCGTTTATATCTCTATACTACGATATTCTGTATACGGAAATTGTTAATGAAAATACATACTTAGGTCCCATTAAGGTGGTGCAATAGGGCTGTTTTTATTATGATACCCCTGATGCTATTTCTAAAGGCAGAAATATTTGTTATTTGTCTAAAAGTGGTGGGAATGTAAAGCATAATTTTGGACATTATAAAATAGCCCACAGAAAAACTCTTGAAAATAAAAATATGAACCTTTACAGAAGGCTATACATACAAAATAACTAGATAGTGAAATTTGTATTTATAAAAACGTCATCTCCTTACGCAATAAATGAATAACGGCCACTCCCTGAAGCTTGTCTCATTTACGTAGGTTACTATAACAATTTTGCATGTTTATGTTCAGCGGTTTATTTGGGGCTTATTATAGAATTGTTTACATTTTGAACTTTCCATACCTGCAGTTCCAAGTGTATTGATTAAAAATATTGTTATAAAACTGTCACTTAAAAAAATTAATTCACTTTTCAAATTTATTTAATTTTTTGTACACAGTTAAACAGAATTGTACATTAAAATATTATAAGGTGATCTTACTATCGGTACTTTGTAGGTCAATACTATCCTTCAATGAAATAATTTGGCTAGATCTTTGTAATTATGTTGCCGTCACCCATAATTCCCTTCAAACGAGTAGAAATGAAATATTTTTTTGACACGCCTCTGTTTAGTGTAGCCTACAGGAAGGCACCACTATGATGCATCTATATCAAACTTTCCCTACTATGACCATTCTATGCTTAAAGGTGGATTAGCATTTGATGTTTGAGTATGGTTCCTTGTAGTGTGTTTAAAAATATATTGTTATGTAAATTGATATTAGAAGTAGGTTTTATAGGCATCATTGGCCTAGTGTAGAAGAGATCATATATAAGTTTTAAATGCCTGTGCTTAATTACTATTATAAAGACTATTGCAAACGTAAGTCTATAGCTAACCCACAATCAATATTGCTTAGCTTTACTTTTAAAACTAACTGTCTTCAGCGAGAAATGCCTCGGTATTGATAATAGCTTAAATGGTTATCAATTGTTATAAACAAAACAAAAGAATTTGTTTAATGGTTTAAGACAACTGATTTTATAGTATGTTATCATTGGTAAAAAGACATTTTCACAGTGAAAATTATTATCTTTAGGAAGACCTGAAGTAATTGCAGATTATGTTAGTGGTACCAATATATCTAAGCAGCTCAGTGGCAGTGCACTGTCTTACAATCTGTAGAGCCCAGGTTTAAATCTCATCAGTAGTAATATATTTTGCCTCCAGTAAAAACTAAAATTAATTTTTATTTAATAGAATATTAATACGAAGATTAATATAAACAGTTAATTTGTAAATATTACCTTCGTTTGGGCTTTTGAATAAAATCGAATAAAAACCTATTTTATAAAAAAATTTATTTTAAAAATAACTTCTTTACATGAATTAATTTTAAAATAGAAACACAAGATTGAAATAAGATAGCTAATGTCACATGAAAAAAAAAAAGGGAGATTCTCAGAATATCCTCACACCAAGATGGAATTGTAGATGTTTATATACATTCCCCAAATGGTACCTTATTTTGATTGATATTATAAAATATTAGATGAGTATATTGGAAGACACATCAACAATTCTTTTGTTTTCAATACTATTATCAGTTATGTGGGTCTACATCATTGATAGATTACACTTATTTCTTAGAACATTTGATTATGGCAAACACCAGCATTTTAATTGTTCCAATTAATTTTGTTCAGTTGATGGCCAGTTTTGGAGGTGCACATTGGGATATTCTTATCTGTCACATGTGCTACTTTTTATGACTCATTAGATACCATTATATACTCACAATCTAAAATTGTAATGAATAAATTGTGTAACTCTATGGGGATGATTAAATCTTAAACTAGTTCTACCTTAATAAATGGAGGTAGACAAATCAACAACTTTGATTGCGGCCTGTATGTCATCTTTGCTATCAACAAAATTTTAAGAGATTTTCTAGTGGGAATATACATATATAGACATAAACTATATTGAAACTTGAAATTTGGGGAAGATGGAATTAATTTTAAAAAGCGCTCACTATTAGCCTACATTATTAATAATCGTACTGCATTTTTAAACAGTAAAATTTACACTCTCCTTGATGAATTTACAAACAACCATTTCTATAATGAAACATGTGGAAATAAGATTGGTGAGATGAAAATTGATCTACAAAATGAGGCTGTGTAGAGTCATATATCTTGACTAAATCAGAAAATTGATTATTTAGAGAAAGAATTGAAGTTAAAAAAGATATTATAAATGAACAACAACAAGTAATTGTCTCAAATAAAGTGTTATTTGTTAATAAAGAGAAAATATGTCACAAAATGTTCTTGTAAAAACTTAAACAGGGATTATACCAGTAAATAAGCTAACTTTGGTCACTGATAGGTAGGGATATGGCAAAAGTTTTTGATGGAGAATTATCAAGTGGGTTTTCAACATTTGATTATGTACTTCCTGGTGCTGCTTGGCAGGCAGTAATTAGTGCTTTAAAGACCAATCTGTACATTAAATAAATATCAATAATATCTTGCTAGTTGGAGGCTCAAGTGATGTTGCAAACATTACTGACTATCAATACAAATATTTTGTTGAAGGTTTTATCAATATGATGGAAGACCAGGTGAACGGACTTCAACACACAAGTATAATATTGGTCACTCTCCCATACTGATATCAAACTGTTAATATAAGTTTATAAAATGAAATTATTAGATCAATAAACTTTAAAACAGGAAATCTCTTTTATCATTATAATAATGTATATATTTGGAATCTTAAAGTGCTTCAAAGACACCATTATATGAATCAGGGGTTCCACATCAGTAGAAGAGGAAAACAACATGTAAGTTATCTATTTTATTCATAAAATTATTGAAGAAGCAACTCAGTTTGGAAAGATTGAGTGCAAAATAAAATATATAAAAAACAGAAAACATTGAAGTAATTGAGAAAAAAAAATGAAAAAATTTTCAAACAATATGGGTTAACATTTACTCCCTGCATTTCTGCAGCTTTTAGTTGTGTGAAAGCCAAATGAGTCATATGGTGGCAGAGAAATTTAAAAAGGAGTTTGTAGGGTTCTGCTCTGATGATCTTTCTAATACACATTTTTTCATGTTCCTGAAAACATCAAGAGGTGTAGGGGAATATCAGCATAGTAACTTAGGCCATATTTTTAGTAAGTCATTAAATCAGGGGTTCTCAACCCCATTCCTATAAAACTATGTGAGTGTTATGAGTGTTATATAAGTTTTAAACTGATTGTCTGTGGCCCAATAAGAGGTTTTTGAAAAATGTCTTTATGTACTTATGAGAATATAAGTAAGCAAACAAATGGTAGAATATTGTCATTTATCACACAGGTATTAGTCAAATACCCTCCTTTTTTATTCAAAAACATTAAAGCTTTCGTTTAAAACTTCCAACTCAAATAAATTACAAATTAATTTTTAATCAATCAAATGATTAGCACAAACTTTCTTTCTCTGCAAGTTCTTGTTAAAAACTACAATGTATTCAATCTTAATATTATGTTTCTTGAAATCAAAACATGAAGACCACATGATTATCTGGTCTTGTTGAAACTTTATGCAAGTATGTATTATAATATTTTTATAAAAAAATTCAGATTTTTAAGATAAAATCAATTTTATCCCAGTTTTACTTAATAAAATGTTTTTTAAAAAAAAAAAAAATTTTTAAAAAAAAAATAAAAAAAATTTTCTTTTTAAAAAAATTTATTGAAAAGGGCCCTTTTGGGTTTTAATTTTTTTTTAAATTTTAAAAAACAAAAAATTGAAATTAAAAAAAAAAAAAAAAAATTTTTTTAAAAAGGGGGCCCCCTTTTTTTTTTTTCCTAAATGTTTTTTTTTAAAAAAATTTAAAAAAAATTTAAAAAAAAAAATTTTTTTTTTTTTTTAAAAAAAAAATTTTTTTTTTTTTCCAAAAAAAATTTTAAAAAAAAAAAAAAGGAAATTTTTTTGGGTTTAAAATTTTTTCCCCCCAAAAAAAAAAAGGGGGGGTTTTTGGGTTTTTGGGAAAAAATTTTTTTTGGCCTTTGGGTTTTTAAAAATTTTTTTTTTTGGGGAAAAAAAACCAAAAAATTAAATTTTCCAAAACCCAAAAAATTTTTTAAAAAATTTTTAAATTTTTTTTTTTTTAAAAATTCCCCCAAAAAAAAAAATTTTTAAAATAAAAAAAAAACCCCCCAAAAAAAATTTTTTTAAAAAAAAATTTTAAAATTTTTACCCGGGGGGGAAAAAAACCAAAAAAAAGTTTTTTTTTTAAAATTTTTAAAAAAAATTTTTAAAATTTTTTTTAAAAAAAATTTTTTAAATTTTTTAAAATTTAATTTTTTCCAATTTTTTTAAAAAAAATTTTTTTAAAAAAAAATTTTTTAAAAAAAAAAATTTTTTTTTAAAAATTTAAAAATTTAAATTTTTTAAATTAAATTAATTTTATTTTTTTTGGGTTTTTTTAAACTTTTTTTTAAATTTTAATTAAAATTTTTTTAATTAAATATTATTTTTTTTAAAAAATTTTTTTCCTTTTAAAAATTTTTTAAATTTTTTTAAATTTTAATTTAATTTTTAAATTTAAAAAAAATTTTTTTTTTAAAAAAAATTCCCCGCTTTTAAATTTTTTAAAAAAATTGGGGGTTTGTTTTTAATTTTTTTTTTTAAAAAATTTTAAAAAAAAATTTTAAAATTTTTTAAAAAAAATTTTTTAAAATTTTTTTTAAAACCCAAAACCATTTTTTTTTTAAAAAAAAAAATTTTTTTTGGGGTTTTTTTTTTTAAAATTTTTAAAATTTTAATTTTTTTTTAAAAAAAAAAAAAAAAATTTTTTAAAAAAATTTTTATTTTTAAATGTTTTTTGCCCCCGGGCCTTTTTATTTTTGGTCCCCCCCAAAAATTTTTTAAAAAATTTAAAAAAAAAATTTTAAAAATTTTTTTTTAAAAAAAAAAATTTTTTTTTAAAAAAGTTTTTTTAAAAAAAAACCCCCCAAAAAAAAACCAAAAAATTTTTTTGGTTTTTTTATTAAAATTTTTAAAAAAAAAAAAATTTTTTAAAAAAAAATTTTTTCCATTTTTAAATTTTTTTTTTTTTTTTTTTTTTGGGGGAAAAAAACCCCTTTTTTAAAAAAAAAATTTAAAAAAAATTTTTTTAAAAAAAAACCCCAAAAAAAGGGCCAAAAAAAATTTTATTTTTTTTTTAAAAAAAAGT